>NC_036867.1:35655034-35659786 GCF_002910315.2 Salvelinus sp. IW2-2015 | reverse complement strand
GGAAACTGTTCTTCTTCTATGATGTTGTTGCCCATTGTTTTAGTACAAGTTGTCTGACTCATAGATTTTTTTTTTGTGTGATTTTGTCGCCCCTCTCCCCCACAATTCTACAGACTGGCCGTTTACCTGAACCGACGTGCCAAGCCCAAAGTATGCTTTGAATTATGTTCAGAGAATATGTAGTCGATTGTATTGTATAGGATACTGTCTCATAACTTGGCCTTATGAAACATTTATTTTATGTATATTTATTTATTTCCTGTTACTGGGGTACTTTCTCGAACAACAGTTAGGTTGTCCTTTTGCCTAGCTCCCTGCCACCGTCACCGGACATCTCAACACATGGTAGCTATTTTTCCAGAATGGATCTCATTTCACTTATTAAACTATTCTCGGCATTTACAAGATTCGATTAAACACGCAGGTGGTATGGAGGAACGCCAAAAGAGGCAGAAGATCTAAGAACGGGCCATTTTATTGGTCAGAGGAAAATCAGATCTTTAATTATAGAGCATATTTATGGAATAAAAAAAATTAAAATCTCAAAGCCCATGGGCAAGCCATAGGTCAGACCGGGCAGTCAAAACAAGTCATTTCTATTTATAGCACAACCGATAGGCTACATTAGGCCTACCAGACGTTCATTTCAATTCGAAGAAAGCGATACTTGTTATTTTATTTGTTAACTTCCTATGTTAAAATGTTGAAATTTTAACTCTGTGTAATGATTATCAAATAGGTTACTGCGTTAATCAGACATACGCCAAACAAAAACATTTTGTTAACTTTCCCAGGTTAGCACTAAAGGACACACATTCACAAAAGTAGATATTAGTAGATATTTTGCAAAAAAATKTAATAGAACAAGGTAAGAAAAAGGTTTACTAATTAGCTTGTACAGTCCAATTCAAGACCGGAGTATGATATGGCTAAAGTAGATTTGGCACTTTATTTGACCTAACCTTTATTTAGACAGGGTCCCATTGAGACCAAGGTCTTTTTTCGAGGGAACCCAAGACCAAGCAATTACACAATCATAGCAGGAGCGTAGGAAACACACAAAGGWAAATATAAAAAACACAATCATAAAAAAACAGCCAGATTCCTCAGTGAAGAGGTCCCCTACCAACAATCTGAATTACCCGAAAGGAACCAGCCTCGGCTGTTCTGAAAGTGAGGCGCGAAGAAACTAAACGCCACGAGCTTCTGAAACGATAGTTGTAGTACGAACAATGCCTAAATCATCTTGCAACTTTCGTTGAAATATAGTCTAGGCCAGCCTACTTTATCGACAGAAGAAGTAGGCCTAGTAGCTAAACCCATATAACACACTTTTATATAGCCTTTGTTTGAACTTGTTCACATATTAGGGTTACCCAATAGGCTACGTAATACGACTGCTCTGGATGAATGTCTACTTTTATCGAACATTAGGGTATTGTTTTAGTTCTCCAAAATACCTGAAACTTAGTTATATATTGGTGAACACTATGCTTTGCAGGTGTGTATAGGATTTAGGTGCTTTCCTGCGTAGGCTTGCAGCATTATCTTCTTTGAAACATTCCCTGTGCGACAATATACGCCAGGATATTGCAATTCACTGCAAATATGTAACCTAGCCTATAGCCTACATTGCCTTGATCTTTATACCCCATGAAAATGGTTAATTAATGAAATACATTTCTCTAAGTTAAATGTACCTTCAACAACAAGTCTACACTGGGACCTATATTGTCTAGATAACTCACAGTTTCTCAAAATAAGCGTAGGCATATGCTATTAAATATGGAAAACCACATATTTTTGCATTACCCCAAAACAACATTATCTTACTTCTTGACAACGGACGTGGTTCGTAGCATAGTGCAGGTAAGAGAAAAACAATGACAAAGTTTAAATTAATATAATACGACATGGATCATTTGTTCGTAATTTCCTTTCCGTTCAAGATTAAACGCTTCTACCTTTTTGAGGGCTATTTAAAAAAAAATTATACATAAGTCCCTATTTATTAAAAATTACTTTTACTTTTTGATACTTGCTTACTCAATCAATTATTAAGGATGACTGCGTATTGCAGCAAGCCTGGCACAAGCGCAACACATTAGAAATGGTAAACTATGAACAATTGACAAAAACTAACCTTGAATGTCAGGATATGAATGCCTTTTTCATATCAATTGATCTTGTATAGGCCTACAGCCTATTGATTACTGGGCGTACTTCTGAAAGTGCAATTGCATTCATTCATTTGATCATGAATTCATAATACAGATTTTCCTACTTAATTTGGCTCCGTCCAACACACACAATAAAGCCTATTCAATTGAAATACATGGTCATGTACCTAGTTTATTTCGTTGGTCCTAATATAAGCCTATCTGTTTGTTACGTAACCAGAAATGAGTTCGGATTTAATTAACGGTTGCCCACTTCTCTGGAGAGGACAGCAGCCCAACCATTTAACCGCCTCTGGGCTTCTCGTCGGTTTTGTTTTTAATTATTTCCAATGTTGTTCGAACTGCTCTGGGTTTCTACGTTCAATTAACTCCCCGAGTTTTAATAAACACACACGTACACCACTCATGCATCATTTRTTTGAATAACTTCCGTTAACATTGGACTTAAATTATGGGTGGAGTAGCCTGGCAGTCAATGAAAAATGTACAGCATTAATTCATTTCAGAGTTTTTAAGGACATTTCCAGCCACCATAAGCTTATTAATGTAGTCTAGTTAATGTAGACATTTCAATTCAATGCATTATGACATMTTAATAAGACATCTATAGGTAGAGAGACACAGTTCATACGGCACCTATACGCATAATACATTGTTATCCAGCTCAGTGGTTGGTGCAGAAAAATATAATGGTAAGGTCATATTCAACAACTCTTTCAAGTATACTCGGTGACGCCTTTTCTCTATGGTTGTTTCTGGCACGTTGTCTATGCGTTAGCTAATGCTATCCTTTTTTTTATTTGCATTGGCAATTTCAAGAAGAATACGTTCATAGCCTAGGCCCACTATCAATGGACTAATGTAATATACATAGCCTAATATTCAAATACAACATTGAACTTACACTCAAAAGTGCGGTGAAGTTCCCAGCACGATCAGTAGGCCTACTGGAGCTGCACAGCGGACAGGTAAGCGTTTGACTTGACATTACATTACATGATGTGACATGCTTGCCTCTTCATCATCTATTGGTCTGACAACACACAGGGCAGTAAGTTGGAAAAAGGTCACTGAAGATAAAATATATTGAGTATTTGACATGCTATGTGTGCAAACCCGGATAAGAATTTACGAAAAAGATCTCGGAATCGCAAGGTGCAATCTACATTGCCCTAGAATAGCACGGAGTGACGCAAAGGGGGAAGTYATTCAGCCAATTAAAAATTACAAGGATACTTTCCCCACCTAATCATTTAGCAGATGCATGAGGTTTATGTATAAAACAATGGAACCCTGGGATCCAGTGCACACTTAGCATAGTCTGCCTTACAGCTACAATATGCATTTAATTTATATGCAAATTAAAGCAATAAAAGAAGACGCTGGAAATTACTCCATTTGAAGGGRGAGCTGTAAAAAAAGATTTTCAGGTAGAGTGTACTGGATGCTGAATGTACTAGCTGGATACAGAATGAGGCATAATAAAAAAGAAAACAAATATCATTTTGTTATTTACATTGTTGAGAGAATGGATTGGGAATATAGTTGGGGTCTTTTGAGGTTGCAGGCTGCATCACCAAGGAGAATTGCAGGTTCGCATGGTGTCCCTTTTGTGTCTCCTCCCTGACCAGCAAAGTCACGCTAGGGCAATCAAAGTGATGCAGAGACGTCAAGTGACCCTGAATAGGGCTAAAGTATGCAAATGCACCGGCGAAGTGAGCTTTAATCCTGTTAGAGTACAATGTGGATGGAGGCTCAGGGGTCCAGGGCCTGTCTTGTTTTGATTCCTCATCTTCCCTGACCCTGTGTTTACTGTTAGGAACCTATTTCAAATCCATAATAGGGCCTCGGACAAATGCAGATCAACATACATGGACAGACAGACAGACGCACACAGAAACCTGGCATCAGACACAGACAAATCCACTCACATACACAACAAAACACACACACCTACATGCACATGCCCGCACGGTTCACATATTGGTGGTAAATGGAAACATGACAATTCTTTCTACAAGTGGAAACAAAGAAGTTTAGAAAATTTCTAGGCTCAAAGGGATGTACCCGATTCTACTCTTAGAAATTTAGGAAGTGTGGCGGGAATGTCAGTGAGGATTGGAGCCCTTAGCTGATTCCCCTTTCAGCCCCCAGTACTTGGCTTAGTCGAGAGGAGAGGAGAAGATCAAGAAGCGAGAGAGAGAAGATGTGAGGGAAATTAGAGAGAAATATCGAAGAGAAACCGGAAGAGAGGGAGGAGAAGACAGACACTTACGGAGAGAGAGCAGAGAGGAGAGGAGACAGTTACACAGAAGAGAGAGAGAGATGGCAGAGCGTAGCTCTGAGCGAGGCGAGCGAGAGAGAGAAAGAGAGAGAGAGACAGAGAAAGAGAGAAGAGATAGGAGAGAGAGAGAGAAGAGTGAGAGGAGAGAGGAGAGAGAAGGAGAGAGAAGAGAGAGAGAGGAGAGGAGATGAGAGAGAGGAAGAGAAGAGAGACGAGAGATGAGAGAGAGAGAGCAGAGGAGAGAGAGGAGCGAGGAGAGAGAGAGAGAGAGAGAGAGAGGAGAGGAGA
>NC_036867.1:35645701-35654625 GCF_002910315.2 Salvelinus sp. IW2-2015 | reverse complement strand
GAGAGAGAGATAGCGATAGGCTGTAGGGGGCTCTAAGGAGCATGCATGTGCCATGATCTCCATGGCAGAGAGGACAGGGGGAAGACAGGAAGATGACTCACTGCATTTTATGGCCTGTCAATTGCACCGCTCTATCTTTGGGAGCAACACAACAAAGGTGGCATTGACAGAGAACCTCCCACGGCGCAGCTGAGATGGTCTGGGGGCACCGGGCAAAAACAGCCGTAAATATCCGACAGATAAGTACAAATTACATGGCGGATATAGGCAGCGCCACTTGTTTGTTCTGCAAGTCAAATTCTCTGCTGCCTGTGCCAGCGGCAGCAGAAACACAGACTTGCACATGTCAGCTTATGTGTGAGGGAAGGGAAACTCTCAGCTTTGGAGAGAAGCCTATGGCGGTAGTATGGTCTCATCTTATTGTGAAAGKGGATGAGTCCTGTTCTGTGCAGAAAATAACCACCAATGGCCAAAGAGTCATTCCCCATTTGCAGGTGGGTGAGAGTATATTTGTAGTGAGTATAAACAAGTATATTTTCTACAAATTCAACAAGTAAGCTAAATTCAAATAATTTTTTWATTAAAAAGACAATATAAAATCTGACCTTGTCTGCTGTTTTATCGATAAACTAATTGAAATAATGCAACTACCCAAAATAATATCAACTGCTTTTTATTTCCCGACTGAGTGATGAACATGCTTTGTTTTGTCACTGTCAGTCTCCAAGAATATGACGCGGCGTCCTCGATAACCCCAGTATCCATAACCTTCCCTTCCTCTCTCTGAGGCCTTACATGCCATTYGGAAGGAAAATGAGGAGGTGTAAAGGTTATAATTTGCTACATCGAGCGTKCTCTTTGGTAGACAGGATACTTTTGGACAGCTATATATCTTTAATTAATAAGGAAGCGACTTCAAATTATAGTGTGTCCCACCACGGCTATGTGACAGTCACAAAATGTATTCTTCCACGAAAGGCGAGGATAGAAGAAAACCAGAAGAGTATTTAAGGTTGGATCTTTTTCTTAAGAGAGACTTGGATGTTTATGGTGTAGTTTATCCACTCCATTGTTGGATCGATGTGAAAGTACATAAGCTACGGTCTGATGTCTATACAATATAATTCATCATCTGAAATAAGATGTTATATTATGCTCATAATGTGAAACATTTACATTTTATTCATTTAGCATACGGTCTTATCCAGAGCAATTAGGATTAAGTGCTTTGCTCAAGGGTACATGGACAGATTTGTCACCTAGTCAACTCAGGGGGTTGAACCAGCAATCTTTCATGTTACTGGCCCAACGCTCTTAACCACTAGGCTACCTGCCACCTCTATAAAAGGCATAAATACCTGGGTTAAGARAATAATAGTAAAATCGGTCACTTTGATCCATTCAATTCTGTCCAGTTATAGTGAATGTACTGTTTCATAAGTAGACTATTAAAGTCATGCTTTTAAACTGTGGAATTGTACATTATGTACATTATCATTGTGTAATATAGCTGTACAAAACAAAAAAACAACAAATATTTCTGTAGAAAACGTTTTAAAGTTTCAATTTATATATAGAAATAATAGCCCCTGATTTACCATGCTGTATTTATAAATATATAATATAATACATATGTAATGTATATAGACATTGTTCAATTTATATCTCACAAAATGTTATGAGAGATTTAGAAACTTGTTGAAAGGCATTATGAGTTACAAAAATAGATCACAGAGAAATGCAGCACTTATAATTGGCTAAGAATGCCATCAACATAACCACATGCCTAACCATGACCAATCAGAAATGGCATTATTAACAAGTTCACCAGTACGCAGATTGAATATATGTTAAAACAGCTTTCCTTCGACCGTTCCACTTGAGTGAAGACAGACACGAAAAGACACAAACAACTTCTCTTGAGTTGATGAGTTCATGTTGCCTCTCATCCTTCGACAACGGCTGCATTATTCCAGAGGTGACACATTTATATTCCTTACAGGAAAAAACTCCACACATTGAAGGCTGGTGGTAAAACGTTAACTCCATCCATAATGACATCTGTGGTGCACATTTCACATTGTCCAGACTCATCTTGACGTTCTCTTTAAATGAAGGWCCAGTATTATGTACACAGACAGATAAAGAGTAGGATCTGGGATTATCAAAKAGGCATATTGTACGGGTGGTCACCAGCACCTTCATCTTACATGCCTTGGACATATGGAATCACTTCATGGGAKGGTGAAGTGAAGAGTGGAGAGATGGAGGGATGGTGGAGGAGAGGCTAGGGGGATAGTGGCGTGGGCGGGCAGCTTGGCTGGCCATGTTTTCACCCCAGCCTCCTCACTTCAAAAGCAGGGGCTGTTGGGTAGATTTCTCCCTCGCTCCGTCCTTCATCGCCCCGGCCTCGGAGGTGCCGAGAGGTGATGCGGGAGGCGATTAGTCATATACAATTTACATACGCTTGTCATGGGCTCTCGCTACAGACTAGTGATGTCATCGCTAAATTGGCCCTCTGTGACCAAACCGTATGGGGGAGTTATTCTGTACTTATTGGCGCAGCAAACTTAGCTCCTCACATGACGTACGATGTATAGAAGCAGTAAACAGCTCCTCACAGATGATGTACGTATATGGACGCAGCAAACTAACTCCTCACATGATGTACGTATAGACGGCAGTAAACTAGCTCCTCACATGATGTACCTATAGACGCAGCAAACTAACTCCTCACATGATGTACGTATAGACGCAGCAAACTAGCTCCTCACATGATGTACGTATAGACGCGAGTAAACTAGACTTCCTCACATGATGTACGAATTAGACGCAGCAAACTAGCCTCACATGATGTACATTTAAGAAAAAAGAATCCTAAGTCCTGACATGAATGAATAGAAAGGGAACAATATCTACTTTGTGTTTGGTAAGATTACATTTGGGAAAATATGTAAGAAAAATATTGCAAAAAAATATGCTAACTCTATCTTTGCACTTTCAAAAGGATGCAGTATTTAATACCTATGCCCCCCCCCCCCAATTATTTTTTTTTTAAATAAAATCCATCAATGCTAATTCAAACTGCATGTGTCAATAACTCTAGACAAATGTCCATGTCTTTTGAAGAAAAACAATAGAACGTGTTTGTTCTATGATAATAATACATATATGTATGTTATTGGCAGCAGTTGCTTCTTTGTCTAATGAGAAGAAAAGACAGAGATAAAATGATACTGTACATTTGGTATACAGTATATTGTATACTGTGTTATTGTGTATAGAGATTGATAGAAAAGGGACGATTGAAAGAAGAGGTGATTTGTGTAGGAGATGTGTGTGATCTGTGACCTGTGTGTTTATGTAAGTGTGTGTGTATGTATGCATATGTGTGTACCTGTATGTTTATGTGTGTGTATGCTTCTGTGTGTGTGTGTGTGTGTGTGTGTGTGTGTGTGTGTGTGTGTGTGTGTGTGTGTGCTGGGGTTGTGTTGGTGTGTGTGTGTGTGTGTGTGTGTGTGTGTTTATATACTATACATATGTGTGTACCTGTATTTTCATGTGTGTGACAACATTTATCCATTCATATGTGTTAGTGTGTATCTGCATGTGTATCTCCTATATCCTTCTATGTGCTTTCCATGGCTGCTGGGCCACGCT
This sequence comes from Salvelinus sp. IW2-2015, assembly GCF_002910315.2. NCBI lineage: Eukaryota > Metazoa > Chordata > Actinopteri > Salmoniformes > Salmonidae > Salvelinus > Salvelinus sp. IW2-2015. The sequence continues at coordinate 35,650,965 of NC_036867.1, read as the reverse complement.
GGAAGCCGCATGATAATCTGTTATGGCACCCATCCATTCTGCTGGTCCGTGATTTACTGCCATGTGTCATCCACAGCCTCTCACCCAGGGAAGTTAAATGACCCGAAAATAACATTAATATGTACTAGAGATAGATTGAGTGCTGGACTGAAGGGGTGGTCTCTGGCATTGGCTTTCACCAGTAGAAACATTACCTCAAATACGACCCGCAACACTGATAAGGGTCAAGAACCGGCATTCAGTTTTACAGTCGAATGCAGTGGAAGAGTCAAGTGTTCTGCTGGTATGGCTAAGAGTCTGTTACAGACGGTGTAGGCTGGCTGCTAAACTCTCATTGGTGCAGGTCCTCTTGTGTTGATCTGATTGGTCACAGAGAGTTGAAGGAAAAGTCTCGCAACCAATTGAATTTGTTCCTCCGAAGAATAGTCGTTCATGAATGTGTACAGTTTACTGAATTAGCGTGAGTATTAATCTTCAAATCTGGACCCTTATCCAGTTGCGTTTGGCAGATGCTGACATGCTAGAAAAACAATCGTTTGCTTGAATCAACAACGATCCCAGCAAACATCACTTTAAATTCCTACAATGTGAAATGTACAATTTGAAATGATGTATACTTTTACTTTTGATACTTCAGTATATTTAAAACCAAATACTTTCAGACTTTTACTCAAGTAGTATTTCACTGGATGACTTTAACTTTCTATTAAGGTATCTTTACTTTTACTCAAGTATGACAATTGGGTACTTTTTATACCACTGATAATAATCCTAGAATTAGCCTTTCGGAGCCCACAAGGCAACACATACTACGCACGTCATAGACAGCAGTTCTAACATACTAACCAATTCAACTGTGCAAACACAGTTTCATACTARATGCACTGGCCAAARGTTCAAGTTACCACTGTGAGACATCTCTGGAATTGAGTAGCATGTAGACCATGAATAACTGTTTTAACACACATCCAGCGCGATGTGTGGTCTGTGGAATGCCATCTAAAGCCTGTGTGTTTGCGTGTGTGGACCCACACACATGGTGTGTCTGTGTGTGCATGTCCACTGTGCATTGCAAGACAGCTGTGAGGACGGACTCTCATACTCAAAGCCTAACGCTACGCAAATGGTAAGCAAGCATAACAGTAGGCAAGTATAACACACTGCAGAAACAGTTCTGTTTGAATGTGTGTGCAGTGATGGTTATCCAACTATCCATATTTATCTGTGCCAGTCATAACAGGTTGCTGTGAGCGTGGACACCTGGGCACTCGGCCTTAAAAGCACAAGCGGTGCAATTACAAGCATGGACCATGAAAGAAGTGGCATCTGAAAGTTGAATGAACTTACCATGGGTTATTGAGTGGTGCAGTCACACTCGGTAAGGTGTGAAACTATCTACCGGGTGTGTTGGTGAAGACATTTATGAGAAGGAGTTTGRGACTTTTTATTATGGTCACTAGAAGGATATAGCGAATACTTGTATAGTCGGTTTCACCCTCTGCTTGCAAATAGGAGGAACTGGCATGGGATACTTAGAACCTTAAAGTTGCTCTGGAAAAGAGTGTTTCAAAAATCTATCTGAATTGTGTATATATTCTTGCTTTGCTGCCTTCTTACTCAAATAAAAAAGTGGCCCTGATTTCTACCTGATCCTATGTGTACTACATGGTTGATTTGAAAAGAGTAAACTAGTATGTAATTTCGACAGTAGAAATCTTACTCTAAACTACCATGTTCCTGGTCATATAGTCAACAACAAATCAAATATATATTTTTTGGACATCAGTACACAGTTGTTTTGGTATTATTCCCTTTGCATCTGTACAGATGTAGGTTCTTAATTGGATCACTCTTTTGTTGATGAGAATTTTCCTTCCAAGCAAGGAATGTAGACTTGTAGTGTATTAGGCTTTTATGAAATATTTCAAAAGTTTGTAATTTCCACTTAAAAATATCAGACATGATTTACCCCTACAAAAATGTCCATGAATTATAATCCACATAATAAATCACATTTCCTGTTGCTGCAGGATTATTTTCCTGCTATAACAAATTGACTGAGATTAAATGCYACGTCTGTACATTTAACACAATCCTCCACATTTTATACAGAGCAGATGGGCCATAAGCAAAACAAACGCCAGAAGAGGACAAGAGGAAAGACGGAGGGTAAAATCATATATTTCCTTCAAATGGGGGTGAGATGAACCACAGATRTTTGTGGATGAGATGAGCTGACTCACACAGCTGGTGAGAGAACATTCTTGTCAATGAGTGGACAACCTCCTCGAGTCTCATGCCAGTACCACGAATCATTGAATCGGTGCTCTCAGACATGAAATTAAATCACATATTAGAAATAAAAGGGGTTGTCGTAGGTTGAATCCAGAAACACTTGGGAAACATCCTGGCTTCCCAATTCCCCTACCGGCCTTGACGAACTTCAGAGTACCGTGACATTACTCCATCAATCTGTGTTTAAGACTAGCACAGCCGGCCATGCTAGGGCTCTCTCTCTCTCTCTCTTTCTGTCTCTCTGTCTCCCTCTCTCTATGGCTCCTCTTATCTGACACCTGCAGTTAAATGAACACCAGAGCAGAACTGACCATGACTGCCTAATAAGAGGCAGAACAAACACAGCCATTGAGAGAATTCATCCCAATTCAAAGGGCCATCAGAGTGGAAAAGAGGCTCAAATGCCCTCAATTCAGAACTGCAGCAACAACAAAAAAACACATTCAAAATAAGAAGAGTATGTATTAGAACAAAATACATTCTGGTAAAGCTCCATATAAGTAACACATGGGAGGCCAGATCTTTTGAATTTCCTTAGTTTTTACTTAAAGTGCAACCATGTAAAAAAAAATAAAAAAAACATACATGCAGAAATATGAATATGTGACTGTTTACCCATTGCTGTACCCTTGATCTGAACATAGTCTTTTTTAGGCCATACCTTGGGGTGTGGCTGCAGCCCCCAGACCAGACCAGACCACAGCCCAGTCTACTGGGACAAGCGACCCAGGTCTTTGTTCTGCCCGACCCAACCGCCAGTCACCAGCTAGGGGGATGAAGATGTGATGGGCTACCCTCCTGTCCCCCAGCCCTCCAGCCCCTCATCCCTCCAGCCAAATCAACCCTCAGCACCCAGAGCTATTCCAGTGGAGCCCCAGATGCTATAGGGGATGGAACAGGGAGTCCGGACAGGCTGAGTTAGCTTAAAGACATATAGTCAGCTGGGAAANAGAGCTATTCCAGTGGAGCCCCAGATGCTATAGGGGATGGAACAGGGAGTCCGGACAGGCTGAGTTAGCTTAAAGACATATAGTCAGCTGGGAAATGTTCCACTATAGGAAAAAGATGGGCTGTGCGTGTGCATGACCGACAGAGGGGAATCACATGCWAAACAAACGGTGAGCCGCATACTAGGATTGCGTGTGCTTTCTTGCATACATTGACATACAAAGCCCACAGACGATGAAACATGTACTGTATGTACAATACTATCTACAACATTCATTACTTTATTCAATCTTACTGTAGTACTGCTGTGACAAATTCTGTGAACAATTCTGTCAAGATGATATTTTTCCGACATGTTGTTGACATGCACATTTGCATTTAAGTGCTTGTGTATTGTGAAACGTTGGAATTTTAGTATGTTACAAATTTAATCAATGTGCTTTGGATACTTTGCGGGAAGTGTTTTTCCCTGGAAGTGTATTGGGGATCATAAAAATGCCATGCTTCATAAATAGCAGCTCATCACGATATTAACACTCAAAACATATCTGTGTCTGGTAGGGCTATTTTGAACAATACATGAAGGGAAAAGGGAGAGACAGCCAGCACGTTAGGATGTCTTCTTTCATTCCCCCCCCACTAAAGCAGCAGTGCACAAGAAACAGGAAGTACCATAGTTTGGTTGCAGCAACACCTGCAAGCCAGGGATCAGGTCCCACAGGGCACAGACGTCAGTTCAACATCTAGTTTTGATCTCAATTTGGTTGAGTTGTCAATTGACATAAATTTAAAATCCAATTTGTTTTTTCCCACATTGTTTCAACGTCATCACATTGGTTTTTGGGGTTGAAATGACGTGGAAACAACGTTGATTCAACCAGTTTTTCCCCTGCGAAAATAAAAAAGGGTATAAAGATAGGCATGTGTCCTGGAAAACTATAAACAAATGCGATTGAGTGAACATTTGGTATTGTAGAGCAACTACTCTGCACGCGCTAGTGAATAGTGAAAGAGTAGTCCATGGAACACGGCTGAAAGCTACATGCCTTCAGATGGACACCTGTTCACAGTACCTTCAAATGGACACCGGTTCACAGTACCTTCAAATGGACACCGGTTCACAGTACCTTCAGATGGATAACCTGTTTCACAGTACCTTCAAATGGACACCTGTTCACAGTATCTTCAGATGGACACCTGTTCACAGTACCTTCAAATGGACACCTGTTCACAGTATCTTCAGATGGACACTTRTTCACAGTACCTTCAGATGCTATCACAAAGCAGTACAYAAGATACTCAGATCACAAACKGACAGTTATTTTGCATAGATCAGCCTGCTGTGCTAGTTCAACATATTCTCAGGCTCCAACTGTATTGGGRGAGATGGAAAAGATGAAGCAAAAACACTATTTCAAGATGGCGACAATTTATTTACAAGCAGTGTTTCCAAGGAATTGGTCAGAAAGCAAATCACTTTGGGCTGTAAGAGGTTTTTCCAGTCCGTCTTCAAGGCTTTCATTGGACGAAAACTGACGAGAGCTTGACAGGGCCTATCAGCTGTAGATGATCATTGGCATGTGAAGGCTAGATAAGTCAAGTTTAGCAGAGAGTCAGCCAAGTGTCTTAAGACTTTGCGAAGAACGGATTGTATCCAGCTCTGTGTGAGTTAGTTTAAACTTCTGAATCTGAATGTCTGTCCTCAGCTATCAACAAAAACACACCATTGACCAGAGCATTAGCTCCTTTTGTACCAAACTATGAATGTATGATAATGGAGGGCATTCTGGGTTATATTTGCAGTGTGAAAGGGGGCAATCTGACCTAGGAATGTTTTTGGGAGCAAGATTACATGTTTTGTCATTTTGTTTGTCTCTGCTGTCCCTATGGTTACACTGTAAGGGTCAGCTCAGCTACCATGTCATGGGTTCAATCAGTAAGTTAGCCACGAGACACATATTTCAGTTTCCTTCATAGCATCCTTAGACTTCTAGTAGTGTAAAAGCCTTCTGAGTCATGGT
>NC_036867.1:35626781-35633638 GCF_002910315.2 Salvelinus sp. IW2-2015 | reverse complement strand
TATCAGCTGATTGAAATAGTGTTATCTTTTTGTAGTGAGGTGGATGACAGAAACCCTAATGGAAGGCAGGTGTGCTCATGTGTTTGCATTAAGTCCTCAAGTGGGAAAGTGGGTGCAAAGTCAAACCACATGGAGGGGCCAAGCTAGCAGGGAGGTGTGTCTGGGCAGCCATGTTGAATCTCCATGAACAAATGCTGCTGCTCCACAGTAGGTCCTGTCGCTTCATAGGAAATACATAGCCCTGCTAGTTGCTAGTAGTCGTAGCTCTTAGCTGACAAGCGAGACTATGGTAAGTATTAATACAGTCAAAATGTTTCTTGTGGAGATTTATTTTCTGGACAATTTCACCAGGATTGTGTATGCAGAAACACACTATTGTGACAAGTACAAACCCTTTAATCTAAAATGATAAAATTGTGTAAGCAGTTCTTAAAAAGCTGGAATCCGCAACGGTGAAACTGCCCCGGCCGTTTGTGATTTTACAACAAAGACGTCACTTCAAACAATGGACATTGTTTTATTCCCTCGGACATCAAATCACATCATTGCACGTGTGATAGAACAGCAGAGTATGTAGAAGTTGTTTTTTTACCCACAATTCTGGATCCTCCTTTGCTCCATATCAGAAACAAAAACAGTAAAACATATGCCTAGGCTTCATCTGATGCAGATCTCAGCTTTAAACGATAGCTACAATGTGCATAGTAAACTGATACATTGTAATGTTTAGTAATCCTCGAATACGTCTAATTCTTGGATAATGAGTACTTGGCAATTATTCTGACCTGATGTTAGGTGMCATGTCACAGCAATGTAGTTTACCACAGTAAAATAGTGTCAAATTCCCCCATTACTCATCTGACCATTGAGATTGGCAACCACTGAAGGATTTCACGTGTCTTGCCAGTGGCAGTGCATCATCTTCGGCAAATGGGCTTGAACGTTTCACAGACACAGAAACGGTTCAGAATAGGAATCGGACACGCAGGATTGTAGGCTCGTTAACAAATCTACGTCTCTAATAGCATAACAGGCAGAACAGTCATGGCTGTCGGCCTGGGCCATATAACATCCGAGTTGGAACACGGCATTGATGATGTCAGGGKGAGCGTACAGTACACACACACACATACACGCACATTCACACAGAAGCACTCACACACGTCTGTACTCAGGCATGCATGCACGCACAAACACATGCAAGCACACAATAGGCCTATGTCGAAATCAAATCAAATCAAATGTAATTTGTCACATGCGCCGAATACAACAGGTACAACCTTACAGTGAAATGCTTACTTACAAGCCCTTAACCAACAATGCTTTAAGAAGTTTTAACCCCACAAAATAAAATAAGTGTTAAGAAAAAATTATATAAAATAAATAAAAGTAACAAATAATTAAACAGCAGCAGTAAAATAACAAGGAGGCTATATACAGGTGTATTCGGTACAGAGTCAATGTGTGGGGGCACCGGTTAGTCGAGGTAATTGAGGTAATATGTACATGTAGCTAGAGTTAAAGTGACTATGCATAGATTACAAAGAGAGAATATCAGCAGCGTAAAAGAGGGGTCTGGGTAGCCCTTTAATTAGCCGTTCAGGAGTCTTATGGCTTGGGGGTAGAAGCTGTTAAGAAGCCTTTTGGACCTAAACTTGGCGCTCCGGTACCACTTGCCGTGCGGTAGCAGAGAGAACAGTCTATGACTAGGGTGGCTGCAGTCTTTGACACATTTTAGGGCCTTCCTCTGCCACCGCCTGGTATAGAGGTCCTGGATGGCAGGAAGCTTGGCCCCAGTGATGTACTGGGGCGAATGCACTACCCTCTGTAGYGCCTTGCGGTTGGAAACCAAGCAGTTGACATACCAGGGAGTGATGCAACCAGTCAGGATGCTCATTGTTGATAGCATTAAGTCTCCACAAAAACAGAACAATTTTGGGGGTCATTCACAATGAAAATGATTGACTAAGCGAGGTGTTCCTCATCCTTTTTCAATCAAAACATACATGATCAACTCTTCCGAGAGGAGAGAAAACTAAGAGAAGCTGTGAGACTGTGAGGCCTACATGTGCTGCAGAAGCCTGGGGAACAGGTGAGTTTACTATCCAGGCTCTAGGATGATCACAGGCCTGGCTTATCTGAGCGGACACAGGGAGCTGTGAGTGACACTGYCACACTGTTTTCATCACAGCCCATTTCCAAATGGGAAAAAAACATGCTAATAAGCTGGCGAGAGATGTTTATGAGGAATCCCCTAACAAGCCAACAGACCACTAACAGATGACTGCTGGCTCCTTGCCATGTGATAGCATCAAGCTAGCCCACTTTTACCATACCACATACTGTAGAGCAGAGCTAAATCTAGCCTAAGTTTTCATTTCATGGTCAGTCTAGATCTTTCTACTAGGTTTAGATAGCTGTGCTTAACCCATGTTAGCCTGGGTAGAAAATTCTTAGGCTCTATTCAATACATATCGCGGAAGTTCAACGTTACAACGTGATTAAAATGTTGTTCCCGTGCTAACGCGGCAATGTTCCCGCGTTAGCGTAGACTTAATTTGCGGTTAACATATGTCGGCTCAATCGGAAATTACTTATATCGCACAATCGGTAACAGTACATTTTAACTAGCACTTGTCTTCCTCCTTGCCCTGCTAGCTTTGCCCTCGTGTGAGTGCTAGCAAGCTAGCAAGCAAGGTAGGTACTGCTGAGTATCCAGTAGGGGATACTGAGTAGGGGATACTCAGCGGCAATATGGCAATATACTGTACACATATGGCAATAGTGTAAAAGCATCTATTATTCACAATAGTAGTAGCATGTATGTCCAGATCTTTCAAAACATCATCATTTGTGGAATATTTCAATCAAATCCCATCTAAATATAGTTTTGATCTCAGCCGTTTGGCAGAAGCAGGATTGCTTCATAGCTATTGTTGTTATCTTTTCCAACTACATTGCCATAGTCAACAAGTAGGATGACTCTATGTTAGTAAAATATCAAAGTGACAGAGAGATGGAGACGGGAGTGTGACAGTCAGTGGCTTCAGCCTGCCAGGCTGCGTTCTGGGGTTGTGTACACAAAACATCTAATGATAGAGAAGTCCTTCTTTTTGCATCTGGGCTCCTTATGCTTATCTTAGGAGTGACTTCAGAGATAGAAGATGAGCATGAAAGGAAATTACCGCCAATCCTCCCTCTCTCTCCGAATCCAGAAATCTGCTCCAAATTACTTTAAGAGCAATATCAATTTAAACAAGATGCCGCTCCTCTTTCTTCGAGTCTTCTCGACTTCTCCGGGTTCACGACTTTCTCGGCAAACAAGGCCAAGTCGGGAGGAGGAGAGGAGCAGAAGTCATTAAAGTCGCCGGCTGATGGATCGAACATGGCACTTATGCTAATGCCCATCGCTTTAGCAGCCTTGCGTCGCATTCTTGCCTTGCCAGGGCTGTTCGTGGTGGAATGTGTAGTTGTGGCATAGAAGTGGGTGGCCATGTCCCAAAGATGTTGCTCCCAAAGAGCTCCCTATCCATATCAATCTTTCCTTCCCAACAGAACCTATATGTAAAAATACAGCCTCGAGACGACATAGACCTGGATTACCAAGCTAACTATAGTAATATAGCTAAAAGCTATGTAGACTCTCGAAAAGTTCAGGCAATAGAAATGAAGCAATACAATGGCTCAATGCCATTCATAAACAGCACACCCAATGCCCATATATTGTGGTAGGTTGTTACATCTTTAAAAAAAGCATTGATAAAATAGTGAACAACATATTCTCTGTTTTGAGATGATATACACTCAAAGCACCCAATACATTCTCATCGATCACACAGCATTGTAGGCTGGCACAACAACAATCACAACTACCGGTTTTGCAAGTTTGAGCTAGTGGGGTCTGCTACAGCATGAAATTAGATGTTTCTCTTAATCAACACATCTGTTCAAATGGATATGCCTGAAGAGGGCCAATTTCAACTCGGCTTATGAAGAGCAGTGTTTGTTCAGCTTTAAACGTCGGAGTCACTGTCAGCAAAGCAAAGAAGCGTGGCTGCAAGGGAGCTATTGGCATAGGACAATACAATTCAATAGTGGTTGGGTAAACACTGTGGGAAATTACCATGTCAAATTTCTACAAAATGTTAATGTCAGTTACGCCCTGTCACCCTGACTGACCAACTGACTTGACTCTTTCCCATCAAAGCAATTACTTCATTATTATTAACATATACCACATACAGTACCAATTGAATGCTTTTGAATTCCAATGTTCTTAGATTCCCTAGAACTATGAAACGTATATTTTATTTTACCATCAGTTTCCTTCTCCTTTTTCCTCCCTTATCATGCACGTACGCGCATGCGCACGCGCACACACACACACACACACAAGCGACGGAGGTGGCAGCATCATGTTGTGGGGGTGCTTTGCTGCAGGAGGGACTGGTGCACTTTACAAAATAGATGGATCCCGAGAAGGAAAATTATGTGGATATATTGAAGCAACATCTCAAGACATCAGTCAGGAAGTTAAAGCTTGGTCGCAAACGGGTCTTACAAATGGACAATGACCCCAAGCATACTTCCAAAGTTGTGGCAAAATGGCTTAAGGACAATAAAGTCAAGGTATTGGAGTGGCCATCACAAATCCCTGACTTGAATCTATAGAAAATGTGTGGGCAGAACTGAAAAGCATGTGGGTCAAGGAGGCCTACAAACTGACTCGGTACACCAGCTCTGTCAGGAGGAATGGGCCAAAATTCACCCAATTATTGTGGGAAGGCTTGTGGAAGGCTACCCAAAACGTTTGACCAAGTTAAACAATTTAAAGGCAATGCTACCAAATAATAATTGAGTGTATGTAAACTTCTGACCCACTGGGAATGTGATGAAAGAAATAAAAGCTGAAATAAATCATTCTCTCTACTATTATTCTGACATTTCACATTCTAAAAATAAGTGGGATCCTAACTGACCTAAGACAGGCGATTTTACTGGGATTAATGTCAGGAATTGTGAAAACGGAGTTTAAATGTATTTGGCTAAGGTGTATGTAACTCCGACTTCAATGTAGCTTGCTCTACTGTTTTGTATGAAAAGTGTGCTATGTGTTCATCATCAGGTCTAAGAGCCAGTCAGTCATCTGTTGTGATCTGTTGGCTGTTAAGGATTCTCATAAACATCTCTCAGCTCAGCATTATTTTTTCCCATTTGGAATAGGCTGTGATGAATACAGTGTGCAGTGTCACTCACAGTTCCCTTGTCCGCTCAGATAAGCCAGCCTGTGATTATCCTGGAGCCTGGAGAGTAGACTCACCCGTTCCCAGGCTTCTGCGGCACATGTAGGCCTCACAGCTCTCCACAGCTCTCTCAGCTCTCTCTCCTCGGAAGAGTTGATCATGTATTGTTGCATTGAAAAGGGATGAGGAACACCTCGCTTAGTCAATCATTTTCTTGTGAATGCCCCCCCCCCCCCCCCCAAAATGCTCTGTTTTCGTTTTGTGGAGACTTGGCACTATTCATGACTAAGTCCTGTGTGTCTTGTGTGTGTTTGTTGGTGTGCATGCATGCCCGAGTATGCATGTGTGTGATGTGGCTTCCGTGTGAATTTGAGTGTATGTGTGTGTGTATGTACGCTCACCTTGACATATCAATGCGTGTTCCAGCTCGGATGTTATATGGCCCAGCCGACAGCCATGACTGTTCTTGCCCGTCGCTATTAGAGACGTAGTATTTGTTAACGAGCCTACAATCCTCGTGTCGATTCTATTCTAACCGTTTCTGTGTCTTGAAACGTTCATAGCCCATTGTCCGAAGATGATGCACTGCACTGGCAAACACGTGAATTCCTTCAGTGGTGCCAATCTCAATGGTCAGATGAGTAATGGGGAATTTGACACTATTTTACTGTGGTAAATCTATTTGCTGTGACATGGCACCTAACATCAGGTCAGAATAATTGCCAGATATCCATTATCAAGAATTAGACGTATTGAGGATTACTAAACATTACAATGTATCAGTTTACTATGCACATTGTAGCTATCGTTTAAAGCTGAGATCTGCATCAGTGAAGCCTAGGCAATATGTTTACTGTTTTGTTTCTGATATGGAGCAAAGGAGGATCCAGAATTGTGGGTAAAAAAACAACTTCTACATACTCTGCTGTTCTATCACACGTGCAATGATGTGATTGATGTCCGAGGGAAATAACAATTCCATTGTTTGAAGTGACGTCTTTGTTGTAAAATCACAAACGGCGGGGCAGTTTCACCGTTGCGGATTCCAGCTTTTAGAACTGCTTACACAATTTTATCATTTTAGATTAAAGGGTTTGTACTTCACAATAGTGTGTTTCTGCATACACAATCCTGGTGAAATTGTCCAGAAAATAAATCTCCACAAGAAACTATTGACTGTATAATAACTTACCTGTCTCGCTTGTCAGCTAAGAGCTCACGACTACTAGCAACTAGCAGGGCTATGTATTTCTATGAACGACAGGACCTTACTGTGGAGCAGCAGCATTTGTTCATGGAGATCAACATGGCTGCCAGACACATCCCTGCTAGCTTGGCCCCTCCATGTGGTTGACTTTGCACCACTTTCCCACTTGAGGACTTAATGCAAACACATGAGCACACCTGCCTTCCATTAGGGTTTCTGTCATCACCTCACTACAAAAAAGTAACACTATTTCATCAGCTGATATGTGAGACACAGGGCTCTTAAGAAACAGGACACACGCTGAAATGAAAGACGTTTGTCTACCTTTGACTTCAAGTGTTTTATTCAAACAAATGTATAGCGGACAGAATTTGTTTCTACAATATGGGAAACATTTTTACTTTTGC
>NC_036867.1:35594997-35626756 GCF_002910315.2 Salvelinus sp. IW2-2015 | reverse complement strand
TATAACGTTGACCCCATATTTGGTTGCATAGGAAATACGAGGCGGATACCCATTGGTGCTTTGTATGTCTGTGATTCTCCATAGAGGTCATGCCAGGGAAGAACTATTATCCTGAGTTTTTGGTAATCTGTTGAGAAAACTTGGTAGGAAACCAAGGAAATGTCCTCTCCCATATTTCCATACTTCTGGCATTGTCCACGGGTTTTCTCCAAAAGATCCTATGCCCACGGTTGGCAGCCAAAGTCATCTAACATATCACAAACAAGCAGCACAGTTTGCAAGAGTAAGCTTACAAAACCACTCATGTTGCACAAACACTCCTTTTTGAAGTGACCCTGAAAATGCCCAAAGATTGTTCCTAGTTGTGTGAAGTAATGGTTCCCCTGGAGTCTTGACTACAAGGTTCATGTTCACGTAGTGTTTGAAATCGGCTGATGATGACGTCGCTCTTATATTTCTTCTCTCCACTTGATCTTTGCTTTATGCCTGTATTTTGTTCAAGTGTTTCCGATTTGATATTTCCCTATAAATTACATTTAAAAATACATGTTAGAATCCATATCACTTATACCCTGATTACCAACATGTTCACATCCATGTCGCCTCTGTTGCCCCCAGGAGAGATAATGGACCCATAGAAAGCAGCAAAAAGCAGTCAAAAGCACGGCAGATAGCTCGTATCGTCTACACTATCTCCCCCGTCACTGACTCATGACAACACAACCGCTTCAAAACAAGCAGCCGCCACCACCTGCACTGGACCAGGAACAGCACCACTGCTGTTAGGCCTAATAGCAGAAAAACCTTTCTATTAATTGCAGCCCAATTACAAGCAACAACGTACTAGATAGGGGCTTGAGTATAGTCTCCATGTGTAATTAAACAGGTTAACAAAAGAGGAGGACCTTCTTTCCATTGATAATTGCCACCTACGGTATTTGGATCCCAGAGCCCAAAAGCAAGACCATTTAAACTTGAGGACACCTTTAGCTACCACAACAGATACGATCCAGACTCTGTCATGTTAGGAGCATCCTGACTGTAAAGCTCCTGAATCTGACTGGAGGATGATGAAGCGGCGGGGTAATTCTGATCCTTTGTGGGCAGAGGGGGTGGAGGACTGATCATTACATTTTTGGCACCAGGACAAGGCTCGTTCCCTCTGCCCTCGACAGCAGACGCTGTCCTGAGAACAGAGTGAGGGATAACAGCTCTTGGAACCCATCCCTCGATCCCCATTCCCCTATCCCCCTTACTTCCATCCCTCAAGCAGGATGTTCCCATATCTAGCCCCGACGTGCAGAATGAACCCAGATCTTATCTACTGGATCAAATAGTACAGGTTTGAGAAATATAGTCATCTCTTAAAGATCCCTAAAAAGTACGCTGGGGTCTATTTTTTTGCGTGTGTTACCTTATTTTCTCTTTTAGAAAAGCCAGAGGGTGATAGAAGATCGGCTGCCAGACCTAGACTTCCATTGTCCTGTTTGATCGCTTGATATCATGTCTTTTCCCAGAGCATCGTATTGATGTCAGAGCATAGCAATCGCTAACTAAGCAGCAGCATTTGAAACCTTGATTGAGTCCTCAATCCGGCCACTCGTGTGTTTGGACAGTTTGAGTTTGTTTTCTTTGCGCTAACATCAGATAATGTGCCAGTAAGCTCTGGCCGCCATTCCAATACAGGCAGGATGGTCGAGCGGCTTCATGAGATTATGTTTGGTGAACAAACAGTACTGAATGAGGTATGATTCAAGATTGGGGGTTGGCAGTCTAATTACAGTAATCTATTTGGCACAGATATATGGTTTTCCTCTGATGACTGTTGACGTGTTGTGCAGGGATTGTCATTCATTGTCAATGCAGTGGTACCTTCCAAATAGTTGGGGAGACTTCTAAGTCGTGCCTGGCTCCTCAAAGCATCCTCGCACCCGTCCTGCCGCTACTCCCCCTCCCCCAGTCACCGTGCGCACAGGGAATTGTGGGAAGACTGATGTCTTGCCCCTTTAGCTAATTAATCATTTGGTCTGAGTGAAACGGTGCTTTGGCGGAAGGGAGTGAGAACCGGGAACGCTGGCTGGATGAGAGGCTTTCCACGCGTGGAGATATATCAATGTGCACAGGGGGGTGACACCTGAGGAGAATGTGTGCCCCATTTTCATCGAGATCCTGACTCCGCTATTGCCATCTTTTCTCCACGTCAGCCAAGCATCCCTTAACACAGTACATAACTAAATACACAAATACATCAGGCATTGTCTGTGAACTACGGTATATCCCATTATCTTATCAGAGAGGCTGCAGGTAAGAGCTTGGCCTCATCCTGTGGGGATGGCTAAATATGAGCCTTCTTGGTGTTTGAGCCCTCCAACTGAATCCTACCAGTTGTGTTAATTGGTTCCAAGCTGCGGTGGGGTGAGGAGCAATGTAGTTTGGAACCACTGCAGGGTTCACAGGACAGAGAAGTTATGGCCGTCCCAAAGCAGGACCACCCCTATGGGCTCCTCTAATGAACGTCACAGGGTGCTTGTCAGACTAGAGAAGATAGGAGGAGAGAGGAGGTACTCTGGCTGCAGTTCAGAGACAGAACGAAGTCACTCCATCTTTCATTCAAGGAAGATGTAGTGCAAATACCATCCTAAGAAATAACGAGGGGTTGACGATACTCTGTCTTTCTTGTTTTTTGTGTGTTGTTTTCTTTTGTCTTTAGTCCGTGTAGAAACACAATACATGTGTGTAATGTGAATATTTACCCAGATTAATTAAATTCAAATGTATGGATTCAGTTAGCTAGCTAGTAGCTAGTAAGCTAGCTACAGTAGTAGCTAAATGTTTACAAATAGCTAACTGATTCAACTTCTGTAGCCAAATTAATCAGCAAGCGAATAAACTGATTCGGTGAAAGCATTGTTAGCCTCTCAACTGTTAAATTTATTCAGCGCACTGGGCCAATTGGTGCTGCTTAGCAGGTGTGGCTAGCCTTTTCTTCTGACATCTCTTAGTTCTTCGTTGTTGCATTCCATTGACTCCATGCCACACTTATAAATCCCCAGAGCAAAATCCTACATTTACAGCTGTTTCCACCGTAAACCTACGTTTTGCTTTAGAGTGTGTCAGCTATCAGAGTTAGTACTGAGCTCTCTTCAACCCTGATTCAATAAATCCTCACCTTTCCCACTCGGATCCCACCATGTTGGATTTGATTTTGACCTACAGTGACTCCTAAACTCAATAAACATGAACAACGCATAGTTGATCAACGGCGATATCTAATTGTTGCTTTTGCTTCCCTGTTCGGGTTGACGAGGCTTGATATGTGAAATCACCAAAGGGCCTTGGGTGCTAGACTAAATATTATGCCGTTCATCCGGCACTCTTGTTCTGTGTTTGCAAACTTTCAGACTTTTCTACACCGACCCTAGGAGTCGCGTTGCCTAATGAAAATCTGCTGTCAGTTTGTGTTTGATTGCACGCACAGCCAATTGGATCCCCACTATTCTCGAAATTGATTTCACGTAAACCAACAGTTCTTCATTGCACAAAATGGAGAAGTGATTCAATCATTCCCTTCTTCCATCTTAGTATTTGCCCATAAAGAAGAGCCATGTGGCGGAGCACGCCGTGACTAGATTCTTCTAAAACCAGATGTGCAAACAGTGTACGCACATTAGAAAAATGTGTGCGCAGACGATTAGAGAATATATATCAGAGAAAATGACTTCTTTCAAAGCCCAGGTCATGTACATTTGTAGGGTTTAAGAAGCCTCCGTGAGTGTCATGTTATCATTCCTTCTAGTCAGTACATTTACTATTCAGAGGATCGCTGATGCTGTGATTGATGTTTCACTCTTGTTTTCTGGGCCCTCGGGTTCCTGACCCGCTGAGCCACTCATAACTGGAGACTTTTTGGACTTCATAAGTTTTCCAGGAAAAGCACCAGAGACTGATTTGGCTGTATCGTATATCAATATCTTTATAGATGCCAGATCTTTCCTCATTGCCAGGCCAGGGGAGATTCAAGAGATAGAAGCCTATGTAAATGACATTCTCCTCTCTAAATTACGGGTGGACTGAAGAACAGAGCATTGTAAAGTGTGTGAAGGGAGTTAAAAACTGCCGTTATAGAAGCGTCAGTCATCAGCCGCCTCTCCATTGAGCTGGACAGTTTAATGCTCAAGCACAGAGGGATATGGGATATTTAGGGACCCCAAGGCTTCAGATATACATTCATCTGTGATCCTGTGCCGTAATGTTAGTCAACTTGTAATCTAATGCGCAGAGTTTCATGTTTAGATGATTGCCGAGAGCTGAGCGTAAGAAAACAATTCAGACAAAGAGAGAGAGAGATATGGAGGAGAGACTAGAGAGAGAGGAGGAAGAGAGAGAGAGAGAGAGAGAGAGAGAAGAGAGAGAGAGAGAGCGAGGAGAGAGAGAGAGAGAGAGAGAGAGACGAGAGAGAGAGAGAGAGAGAGAGAGACCGAGAGAGAGACGAGAGGAGAGAGAAGACATAGAGAGAGAGAGAGAGGAGAGTGAGAGAGGAGAGAGAAGGAGAGGAGACCAAACCAAGATTTCACAAAATGGGACAAACACCAAATTGAACTCTGCATGCAAATTCTGCAAAAATATCCTCCACACTGTGTACAACGTAGACACAATAATGCATGCAGAGCAGAATTAGGCCGAATACCCCACTAATTATCAAAATCCAGAAAAAGAGCCGTTAAATCTACAAACCCACCTAAAGGAAGCGATTCCCAAACCTTCATAACAAAGCCATCACTAAGCAGAGATGAACCTGGGAAGAGTCCCCTAAGCAGCTGGTCCTAGGGTCGTTCACAACACCGAAAACACACCCAACAGAGCCCCAGGACCAACAGCACCAATTAGACCAACCAAATCATGAGAAAACAAAAAGATATGACTTGACACATTGGAAAGAATTAACAAGCAAACAGAGGCAAAGCTAGAATGCTAATTTGGGCCCTAACAGAGGAGTTACAGCATGTTGGCTAGAACCTGACACTGTGATACCAAACTTAAGGAAAGGCTTTGACTATTGTAGAGTGACAGTGAGCTAGCCTTGCTTATGTGAGAAACGGGCCGGTAGGCAGACATGGGCTTCAAAGAGAAGACGGCTTGTGCACTCGCCCACAAAATGAGGTGGAAACTGGACTGCACTTCCTAAGCCTCGCTGCCCCAATGTGATGAGCCATATTTAGAGACACATTTTCCCTGATCAGATACCAACAGATCGAGCAAGAATTTAAAACACAATCCAATTTGATAAACTCCATATTATCTGGGGAATTTTCACAGTGTGCCATCACAGCAGGCAAGATTTGTGGAACCTGGTTGCACAAGAAAATGGGCAACCAAGCCTGAAGAAACCAACACCACTGTAATACAACCGCATTTTATGTTATTTATTTTTAACTTGTGTGCTTTAACATTTGTACATTGCTTGACACACACTGTTATAGTTTAATAGACATTTGTAATGTCTTTATTGCTTTGAAACTTCTGTATGTGTATATGTTACTTAAAGTTGTATTTGTTACTTCACTTTTGTATAATATCTACTCACATTCTTTGGGCAATGTTACACATGGTTTCCATGCCAATAAAGCCTGAGATTGAATTGAATTGGAATTGAGAGAGAGAGAGAGAGAAGAGAGAGAGAGATGAGAGAGTGAGAGAGAGAAGAGAGGAACCGCAGTCCAGACCCATGCTTGCTAAATAGTTTAGGGCACATGCTGAAACTGAACATTGCAGACGGTGTACTTGTTTACTAGTGATGAGAGATGATTTCATTGGACTTGACTGGGAAAAGTTCATCTGATAGCCTCATACCAAAGAGAAAGTATTAGTCCATAATCATGCAGAATCTAATGCTATATCAGCCTGGGATACACCACAGGCCATTGTTATATTGTGCAAGGTTTAATTTGTAGGTATATCTTTCGGGGTATTTAATTCACCGAAAAAGCTATCTATATTTTTTTTATAGTGATTTATAAAAATATATATTTTTACCCTTGAACTATCTATAGTATTGCTCTGAAAACGCTCTGTATTCAAATGTTTACTTTCTTGTTATCAGATGATCATTGTAGTCATTTCCAACAAAATCTTGGTCATAACAACAGCCAGGAAGTGGGAATTGAGTCTGTAAAGACTGCACAAACGAGCATGTACTGTAGACTATTTAGTGTGTTACCAACGCAATGTCAGAACACCAGCTATTTGATCCGACACAAAACATGGCAATCTATTTGTAATGTACAGCAGAGAATGAAACAAAATGATCCTCTGAAATAACTTGTGGAAGATATTGTATTAAAGAGGCTTCTCTTCATCTCCTAATAGTATCAGGTTGACATTTTTTTTTTATTGACAGTGTTGATTTAAGAAATTGAAAGCTGTTCAAAGGTGTGCAATATGTTGAGTTAAGTGCCCTCTTAGTTGTGGCTTGAAACAGGCAGAACATGCTGGTATACCTATATACCATTCCAGCCTCATACAGTCGGCTCTGAATAGGCCTTAAGAGTCTGTTAGCAATGCTAATGGCTAGTACAGTAGTCCACTAAAAGATGCTACGGTTGGTGTTTTACAAGGTGTTAGGCTTACTCTATGGTGACATTGTCAAGAAGCAAGCCATTGTTGTTAAAGGGTACAGTATATAATCATGGACAGAGTATGACATGACACTACTTCAGTATTTGTAGCTATTGGTTTTACCTTATGTTGTCCAAAGGCTTATGAACACAGAAACCCAATATAGCCCATTTACGAGTTGGGCTGGGCCCATATGGCGTCCATCTTGAATGTACTACATAAATCTACTCAAGTTGACACACTGGATCAAGACACCAAACAAACCGTCTTCCCATACTACTGAGGTGCTGGAAGTTGTCTCCGAGTTTGGTTTGGCCAACGTAATAACATACAAAGAGACGTCCTTCAGCACCGCCTGAATCCGTCCATAAGAAAGAAGAGCTGTTTAGTGGTTAGAACATATGAACTTTGGCTGAACCCCAGATTTTGGCAGCCTCCATTACTGCGCTTGGGATGAGGTATTTGGGTTTGAATCTGAGAAGCTGACATCAGGCAGACAGCAAGACGTGATATCTTATTTTCCTGAGTCGCGCTGACACAAATTCAACACCACGTATATATTTTCTTATGCCAGTAAAGTTGCACCAAGACGTTTGACAGTCCATGCAGATGGGAACAGGCTGCTGGCTTCAAATAATTGTTTTCATGGAGGAGAATAAAGACATTCTCCGTGTCATAGTTCAGACTTTTGATTGAAGAAATCCTTGACCCTCGAGAGCCATCAAATTAAGCGAAAGGAACTCCGATGCATTGTGATCGCAATTTTATCTGATCTGTTGAATAAGACATGGACATCCTTCATCTTGGTCTTTTGTCTTTCTCTTCTGGTTGGTGTGTGTGTGTTGTGTGTGTGTGTGTGTGTGTGTGTGTGTTGTGTGTGGGTGTGTGGTGTGTTGTGTGTGTGTTGTGTGTGTTGTGTGTGTGTGTGTGGTGTGCATGGTGTGTGTGTGTTGTGTGTGTGTGTGTGTGTGTGTGTGTGCGTCGTGGCTGCGTGTCCGCTGCGTGCGTGCGTGCGCGTGCCGTGCGTGTGTTGTTGCATTCACGGTTGGGATGGTGTTCCTCGGCTTGCAAGCCTCCCCCTTTTTCCTCCAAACATAACTATGGTCATTATGGCCAAAAAGTTTTATTTTTGTTTCATCAGACCAGAGGACATTTCTCCAAAAAGTACGATCTTTGTCCCCATGTGCAGTTGCAAACCGTAGTCTGGCTTTTTTATGGCGGTTTTGGAGCAGTGGCTTCTTCCTTGCTGAGCGGCCTTTCAGGTTATGTCGACATACAGTTGAAGTCAGAAGTTTACATACACTTAGCTTGGAGTCATTAAAACTATTTTTTCACATGTTAGCCTGGGTAGAAGATTCTTAGCCTCTATTCAATACATATCGTGGAAGTTCAAGCTTTACAACGTGATAAACATTTTAAGGCAATGTTCCCGCGTTAGCATAGACTTCATTTACGGTAAACGCTGCATATGTCGGCTCAATCGGAAATTACTCATACATTTCTATCTCTGTAACAGTACGTTTTAACTTGCACTTGTATTCCTCCTTGCCATGCTAGCTTCGCCCTCGTGTGAGTGCCAGCAAGCTAGCAAGCAAGGTAAGTACCGCTAAGTATCCAGTAGGGGATGAACGCTATAGTGAGCTTCGATTGGTCAAAATTCAGCTTTCCCCCGACTTTGGTGCCGGCTTGTTCACGTCCCTCGCCCATGCTGGCATCCCCCGCCCACTTCGCTTCTTTTCCATTGGAAATGAATGGCTTTCCGTAGTTTCATTGCCCACATCGTCTTCAGTTAAGAGGCACTGTAACACTTCAGCGATACAGATTGAATAGAATGTATTTAATGAGCTGCTTTAGTATAGGACCCATTTTGACAATATACTGTACAAATATGGCAATACTGGAAAAGCATCTATTATTCACAATAGTAGTAGCATGTATGTCCAGATCTTTCAAAACATTATCATTTGTGGAATATTTCAATCAAATCCCATCTAAATATAGTTTAGATCACAGCTGTTTGGCAGAAGCAGGATTGGTTCATAGCTATTGTCTTTATGTTTTCCAACTACATTTCCATAGTCAACAAGTAGGATGACTCTATGTTAGTAAAATATCAAAGTGACAGAGAGATGGAGACGGCAGTGTGACAGTCAGTGGCTTCAGCCTGCCAGGCTGCGTTCTGGGGTTGTGTACACAAAACATGTAATGATAGAGAAGTCCTTTTTTTTTTGCATCTGGGCTCCTTATGCTTATGTAAGGAGTGACTTCAGAGATAGAAGATGATGCATGAAAGGAAATTACCGCCAATCCTCCCTCTCTCTCCGAATCCAGAAGTCTGCTTCAAATTACTTTAAGAGCAATATCAATTTAATCAAGATGCCGCTCCCTTTCTTCGAGTCTTCTCGACTTCTCCGGGTTCAYGACTTTCTCGGCAAACAAGGCCAAGTCGGGAGGAGGAGAGGAGCAGAAATCATTAAAGTCCCTGGCTGATGGATCGAACATGGCACTTATGCTAATGCCCATCGCTTTAGCAGCCTCGCGTGACATTCTTGCCTTGCCAGGGCTGCTCGTGGTGGAATGTGTAGTTGTGGCATAGAAGTGGGTCGCAATGTCCCAAAGATGTTTCTCCCAAAGAGCTCCATATCCATATCAATCTTTCCTTCCCAACAGAACGTATGTAAGAATACAGCCTCGAGACTACATAGACCTGAATTACCATGCTAATTATAGTAATATAGCTAAGAGCTATATAGACTCTTGAAAAGTTCAGGCAATAGAAATTCAGCCCATACAATGACTCAATGCCATTCATAAACAGTACACCCAATGCCCATGTATTGTGGTAGGTTGTTGTAGCTTTTAAAAAAGCATAGACAAAATAGTAAACAACATATTCTCTGTTTATAGATGATATACACTCAAACCCCCCCAATACATTCCCATCGATCACACAACATTGTAGGCTGGCAAAACAATAACCACAACTACCGGTTTTGCAAGTTTGGGTTAGTTGGGTCTGCTACAGCATGAAATTAGATGTTTCTCTTAATCAACACATCTATTCAAATGGATATGCCTGAAGAGGGCCAATTTCAACTCGGCTTATGAAGAGCAGTGTTTGTTCAGCTTTAAACATCGGAGTCACTGTCAGCAAAGCAAGGAAGCGTGGCTGCAAGGGAGCTATTGGCATAGGACAATACAATTCAATAGTGGTTGGGTAAACACCGTGGGAAATTACCATGTCAAATTTCTACAAAATGTTAAGCTCTATCTGTTAATGTCAGTTACGCCCTGTCACCCTGACTGACCAACAGACTTGACTCTTTCCCATCAAAGCAATTACTTCCTTATTATTACCATACACCAAATACTGTACCTGATTGCCAATTTAATKMTTTTGAATTCCAATGTTCTTAGATTCCCTATAACTACGAAACATTTATCTTGTACTTGTTCTCCCTTATCATGCACACACGCACACACACAGAGAAAGACRAAAGGCACAGAATGAAGGACTGTCCACATGTCTTATGTTCAACCAAGATAAAATTGCATGCACATGCATCGGAGTTCCTTTCGCTTAATTTGATGGCTCTCGAGGGGTCAAGGATTTCTTCAATCAAAAAGTCTGAACTATGACACGGAGAATGTCTTTATTCTCCTCCATGAAAACAATTATTTGAATTAAAAGCCAACAGCCTGTTCCCATCTGCACGTGGACTGTCAAACGTCTTGGTGCAACTTCTACTGGCATAAGAAAATAATACGTGGTGTTGAATTTGTGTCAGTGCGACTCAGGAAAATAAGATATCACGTCTTGCTGTCTGCCTGATGTCAGCTTCTCAGATTCAAACCCAAATACCTCATCCCAAGCAGGCAGTAATGGAGGCTGCCAAAATCTGGGGTTCAGCCAAAGTTCATATGTCTACATCCACTAAACAGCTTTCTCTTTCTTATGGACGGATTCAGGCGGTGCTGAAGGACGTCTCTTTGTATGTTATTACGTTGGCCAAACCAAACTCAAGGAGACAACCTTCACAGCACCCTCAGTAGTATGGGAAGACGGTTTGTTTGGTGTCTTGATCCAGTGCTGTCAACTTGAGTAGATTTATGTAGTACATTCAAGATGGACGCCATATGGGCCCAGCCCAACCTCAGTCTTTTAAAAAATTCTGAAATGGCTAAGTTGGGGTTTCTCTGTTCATAAGCCTTTGGACAACATAAGGTAAAAACCAATAGCTACAAATAGCTGAATGTAGTGTCATATTGCATGCTCTGTCCATGATTATATACTGTACCCTTTAACAGAATGGCTTGCCTTACCACAGTTTGTTTGGATGGTTCTTGACGTGTCACCATAGAGTAAGCCTAACACCGTTGTAAAACAACAACCGTAGCATCTTATTAGTGGACTACTGTACTAGCCATTAGCATTGCTAACAGACTCTTAAGGCCTATTCAGAGCCGACTGTATGAAGGCTGAATGGTATATAGGTATACCAGCATGTTCTGCCTGTTTCAAGCCACAACTAAGAGGGCACTTAACTCAAAACCATATTGCACGACCCTTGAAACACGCTTTCAATTTTCTTAAATCGAACACGTGTCAATAAAAACAACAATGTCAACGCTGATACTATTATGGAAGAATGAAGAGAAAGCCTCTTTAATACAATATCATCCCAAAGTTATTTCCAGGGGGGGATCATTTTGTTTCAGTTCTCTGCTGTACATTACCAATATAGATGTGCCATGTTTTGTGTCGGATCAAATAACCTGCGGTAATACCTTAGAAAGCTGGGTTCTGACATCTGCGTTGGTAACACACTAAATAGTCTACAGTACATYGCTCGTTTGTGCAGTCTTTACAGACTCAATTCCCCTTCCTGGCTGTTTGTTATGACCAAGATTTTTGTTGGAAATGACTACAATGATCAATCTGATAACAAGAAAGTAAACAATTTGAATAGCAGCGAGCGTTTTACAGAGCAATATCTATAGATGAGTTCAAGGGTAAAACATATATATTTTTATAAATCACTATAAAAAAAATATAGATAGCTTTTTCTTGTGAATTAAATAACCCGAAAGATATACCTACAAATTGAAACCTTGCACAATATAAACCAATGGCCTGTGGTGTATCCCAGGCTGATATAGCATTAGAGTCGTGCCATGATTATGGACTAATACTTAATCTCTTGGTATGAGGCATATCAGATGACACTTTTCCCCAGTCAAGTCCAATGAAATCATCTCTCATCACTAGTAAACAAGTACACCGTCTGGCAATGTCCTGCTTTCAGCATGTGCCCTAAACTATTTAGCAGCATGGGTCTGGACTGCGGTCATCCCTCTTCTCTCTCACTTCTCTCTCTCTCTCTCTCTCTCTCTCGCTCTCTCTGTCTAGTTTATGTCTTCTCTCTCTCTCCATATCTCTCCTTCTCTCTCTCTCTCTCTCTCTCTGTCTAGTTTATGTCTCTCTCACTCGTCTAGTTTGTCTCTCTTCTCTCTCTCTCTCTCTCTCTCCTCTCTCTCTCTCCTTCCTCTTCTCTCTCCTCTCTCTCTCTCTCTCTTGAGTTCAATTGTCTTCTTCACTCATGCTCTCAGAGTCATCATCAAACATCGAACCATTATCTGCGCTTAGATTACAAGTTGACTAACATTACGGCACAGGATCACAGATGAATGTATATATCTGAAGCCTTGGGGTCCCTAAACTATCCCATATCCACGTCTGTGCTTGATGCATTAACTGTCCAGCTCAATGGAGAGGCGGCTGATGACTGAGCGCTGTCTTACGGCAGTTTTTTCACTCCCTTTACACACTTTACAATGGCTCTGTTCTTCAGTCACCCCGTAATTTAAGAGAGGAGAATGTCATTTACATAGGCTTCTATCTCTGAATCTCCCCTGGCCTGGCAATGAGGAAGATCTGGCATCTATAAAGATATTGAATACGATTACAGCCAAATCAGTCTCGTGGCTTTTCCTGGGAAAACTTATGAAGTCCTAAAAGTCTCCCAGTTATGAGTGGGCTCAGCGGGTCAGGAACCCGAGGGCCCAGAWRAAACAAGGAGTGAAACATAATCCAAGCATCAGCGATCCTCTGAATAGTAAATGTACTGACTAGAAGGAATGATAACATGACAGCTCACGGAGGCTTCTTAAACCCTACAAATGTACATGACCCGGGCTTTGTAAAGAAGTCATTTTCTCTGATATATATATCTCTAATTCGTCTGCCGCACATTCTTTCAATGTGCGGTACACTGTTGCACATGTGGTTTTAGAAGAATCTATACGGCGCTGTGCTCCGCCACATGGCTCTTTCTTTTATGCAATATAAGATGGAAGAAGGGAATGATTGAATCACTTCTCCATTTTGTGTAATGAAGAACTGTTGGTTTACGTGAAATCAATTTCGAGAATAGTGGGGATCCAATTGGCTGTGCGTGCAATCAATCACAAACTGACAGCAGATTTTCATTAGGCAACGGTACTCCTAGGGTCGGTGTAGAAAAGTCTGAAAAGTTTGCAAACACAGAACAAGAGTGGGGATGAACGGCATATATTTAGTCTAGCACCCAAGGCCCTTTGGTGATTTCACATCAAAGCCTCGTACCCCGAACAGGGAGCCAAAAGCAACAATTAGATATCGCCTTGATCACTATGCGGTTCATGTTTATTGAGTTTAGGAGTCAGCTGTAGGTCAAAATCAATCCAACATGGTGGGATCCGATGGGAAAAGGTGAGGATTTATTGAATCAGGGTTGAAGAGAGCTCAGTACTGCTCAGTGCTGGCCACCTCTAAAGCAAAACGTAGGTTTACGGTGGACAAGCTGTAAATGTAGATTTTGCTCTGGGGATTTATAAGTGTGGCATGGAGTCAATGGAAATGCAACAACTTGTAAGAGCTAAGAGGTGTCAGAAGAACAGGCTAGCCACCCTGCTAAAGCAGCACCAATTGGCCCAGTGCGCTGATAAATTACAAGTTGAGAGGCTAACAATGCTTTCACCGAATCAGTTTATTCGCTTGCTGATTAATTTGGCTACAGAAGTTGAATCAGTTAGCTATTTGTAACATTTAGCTACTACTGTAGCTAGCTTACTAGCTACTAGCTAGCTAACTGAATCCATACATTTGAATCATTAATTMATCTGGGTAATATTCACATTACACACTATGTATTGTGTTTCTACGGACTAAGACAAAAGAAACACACACAAAAAACAAGAAAGACAGAGTATCGTCAACCCCTCGTATTTTCTGAGGGATGGTATTTGGCACTACATCTTCCTTGAATGAAAGATGGAGTGACTTCGTTCTGTCTCTGAACTGCAGCCAGAGTACCTCCTCTCTCCTCCTATCTTATCCTCTAGTCTGCAAGCACCCTGTGACGTTCATTAGAGGAGCCCATAGGGGGTGTCCTGCTTTGGGACGGCCCATAACTCTCTGGTCCTGTGAACCCTGCAGTGGTTCCAAACTACATTGCTCCTCACCCCACCRCAGCTGGAACCAATCAACACAACTGGTAGGATTCAGTTGGAGGGCTCAACACCAAGAAGGCTCATATTTAGCCATCCCCACAGGATGAGGCCAAGCTCTTACCTGGCAGGCTCTCTGATAAGATAMATCGGGTATATACCGTAGGTTCACAGACAATGGCCTGATGTGATTTGTGTATTTAGTTATGTACTGTGTTAAAGGGGATGCTTGGCTGACGTGGAGAAAGATGGCAATAGCGGAGTCAGGATCTCGATGAAAATGGGGCACACATTCCTCCTCGGTGTCACCCCCCTGCACAATGATATATCTCCACCGTGGAAAAGCCTCTCATCCAGCCACGCGTTCCCGGTTCTCCACTCCCTTCCGCAAAGCACCGTTTCACTCACAAAATGATTAATTAGCTAAAGTGGGGCAGACATCAGTCTTCCCACAATTCCCTGTGCGCACGGTGTTACTGGGGGGAGGGGGGAGTAGCGGCAGGGGCGGTGCGAGGATGCTTATGAGGAAGCCAGGCACGRCTAGAGTCTCCCCCACTATTGGAGGGGTACCACTGCATTGCATGACGACGTCCCTGCACAACACGTCACAGTCATCAGAGGAAACACCTATCTGTGCCATTAGATTACTGTAATTAGACTGCAACCCCCATCTGAATCAACCTCCTCAGTCTGTTTGTTTCCCAACATATCTCTGAGCCCTCAGCATCCTGCCTGTATTGATGGCGCTTACTGGGGCTTTTTGTTAGCGCAAGAAAACAAACTGGAACTCACAACACACGAGTGTGATTGAGACTCAAGGTTTCGAAGGTTATACTGCTAGCCTGCGTTCAGATACGATGCTTCGCTATCTGATTCAATCATGGGAAAGACATGATATCAACCGATCAAACAGGACATGGATGTCTAGGTCTGGTCAGCCGTCTCTATCCTCCCTGGCTTTTTCTAAAAGAAATAAGGTAACACAGCAAAAATCCCCCCAGCTTACTTTTTAGGGATCCTTAGAGGATGATACTATTTTCACCTGTACTTTTGTCCGTAGATAAGATCTGGTCTATTCGTGCATGTCGGGGCTAGATTGGGACAGCCTGCTTGAGGGATGGGAAGTAGGGGGATAGGGGAATGGGGGATCAGGGGTGGGTGTCCAAAGCTTATCCCTCACTCTTATCAGGACAGCTTCTGCTGTCAGGGCAGAGGAWCAGCCTTCCTGGTGCCACGCTAATGATGGTCTTCCACCCCCTCTGCCACAAGGTCAGGTTCCCCCCTGCTTCATCATCCTCCAGCAGATCAGGACAGCTTACAGTCAGGGGCTCCTAGACATGACAGGAGTCTGGATCGGTATCTGCTGTGTTAGCTGAAGGTGTCCTCAGTTTAAATGGTCTGCTTTGGATCCTGGATCCAGATACCGTAGGTGGCAATTACCAATGGAAAGAAGTCTCTCTTTTGTTAACTGTTTAATTACACAGGAGACTATACTCAAGCCCTATCTAGTAGCTGTTGCTTGTAATTGGCTGCCATTAAAGAAAGGTTTTCTACTATTAGTCTTAACAGCAGTGGGGCTGTTTCCTGGTCCAGTGCAGGCGGTGGCGGCTGCTTGTGAAGGCGGTGTGTGTCATGASTCAGTGACGGGGGAGATAGTGTAGAGGATACAGATGCTATCTGCGTGCGTCACTGCTTTTTGCTGCTTTCTATGGGGTCCCATTATCTCCTGGGGCAACAGAGGCGACATGGATGTGACATGTTGGTAATCAGGGTATAAGTGATGTGGATTCCAACATGTATTTTTTTAGATGTAATTATAAGGAAATATGCAACCGGAAACATTGACAAACTACAGGCATAGAGCAAAGATCAAGTGGAGAGGATGAAATATAGAGGCAACGTCATATCAGCCGATTTCAACTACATGAACATGAACCTCGGAGTCAAGACCTCCAGGGAACATTACTTCACACAACTAGGAACAGTCTTGGGCAAAAGTGAGTGTTTACGCAACATGAGCTGTTTTAGCTCACTCTTTCCAAACTGTGCTGCTGTTGTGATATTTCCGATGCACTTTGGCTGCCACACCTGACAAGAGTCTTCTAGAGAAAACTTGTGGACATGCCAGAAAGTATGGAAATATGGAGAGGACTTTACTTGGTTTCCTACCAGTTTCTCACCCRCTACCAACAACCTCAGGATAATATGTCCTCCCTGGCATGACTCTATGGAGATCACAGACATCAAAGCTAGCTAAGCACCATGGGTATCCGCCTCTTATTTCCTATCCAAACAAATATGGGTCAAARTTATAGCCTTCATACACACTCGGTCAGACCCCCATAGTGAGATCTCTGTATGAACCGACGGTGCCTTTTCTCGTCTGTGGCCAGCTAGCTAATGTTATTACAATCCTTGAGGYGAGGGAATACTTATACGTCTCGGTATACAGTAGGTGGGGTTACTCAGTCAAAGCTTGGATTCCTGGAATCAAAAGTTGAAAAGGATGGCAGCAAAAAAAGGTTGGTTATTCGAAAACACTCCTCGATATGGCCATGAAACGGATTTGTTGTTATTTTTTATTATGAGATTTGATGCGAATGGAGGTCTGGTGTGGKAGAGTAATTGGGTTGACAATTTTAGCTTGTATTTAGTCATCCCAGGCATGGATGGAATGTTTTTTTTCTTCTTAGCCTTGTTTTAGGTAAGGACAATTGTATGGACTAATCAAAGTAGTACTTTTAACCCAACAATAGAACGAGTAGACCGAAAGTACCTGTATGTCAAGCGCTAGTATGGGCAGGGAAACAGTTCTTCTGCCTTTGTTCAAGAACGTCCATTTTCCTCTGTGAGTTCTAAACAGCTAGTATAAGTCATGTTGGCCCASACGTTTCCCTCTTTTTTAATTGTAACTTTTTCCATACTAACGAAGCAGAGGACCCTATTTCAATTTTACCACAAGCCTTGTCTTTCCGCTGTCTCTCAAGTGCGTGGAGCAATAGAGAGTAATGGTGACATCTGTTAGACCTTATAAACTTCATGGATGGCCAAAAATAAAGTTATTGAGCTGGGTCCCCTGTGTTAAAGGGAATCAGCTGGCAGACAAATGTGAGATTCCTTCTCTATTAGACTCGTTGGGAAATCCACTTGCTGGTGAAGACAGTTTCAGAAACCAATTGCTCTATACCACTTTGAATTCAAAAGCAGCTAGGTTTTTGACTTAATGGCAGATGCAACACTATGCACATACAGTACCATATCATAACCCCCATCCCAGCTCTAAATCTCCCTCTTAGGAATGTACCCTTTYCAAATCTGTTCATCTTTATCTCTCCCGCGATGGGTTGATGCATACCCGCCCTTCAGAAAGCCGAGAGAAATCCCTCTAGTCCCGCATTACAGTGGCTTGCCACGTTTGCAAAATCAGAATTATAAATAAAATGTAATGATGCTATTATCTTCCTCTTACTTTTCGTGAGCAGTTTCTCCTCACCTTTCTATTTGAATAATGAATTATAATCACAGGGGCTCTCCAGGCCCCTGTTCTGGAAAAGTAAAAAGGCTATTATCCAGTTGTCAGCTCCCAGGAGCCGTGGGGGAGATGGAGCGATGATGCTGACACACACACACACACACACACACACACACACACACACACACACACACACACACACACACACACACACACACACACACACACACACACACACAACACACACACACACACACACACACACACACACACACACACACACACACACACACACACACACACGCACACACGCACACACGCACACACGCACACACATGCAGAATAGCTCTGTCTGCAGCACTTTCAGGCTCAGCAGAAACAGAAAATTACCAGGCAATTCAAGACCGCAAGTCAGCACGGGCATGTAACGACCCCAATTTATATCTGCAATATAACTAATATTGTTTTATTATTACGGTACATGATTGAGTCCTGGGTGGTGATAGTGTCCGTAGTTTTACAATACTATCCTTAAAACAGCTTATTCCGACCAACATCTGAGCTTGTGTGTGTTTGTGTGCATTCGTGAGAAAGATACTAGATCCCTGATTTAATGTCAGCTATGTTACGGTTTACACATTTGCAGCTGCGATTTCGTGCTATCTGAGACTGGATTTCACTCTCGCGTTGTAAGACGTTGCTAAATAGGTAATGGCCGTAAAAACGTCAGGTCAAAGGTTTGGGTTTCAGTGTAAAGTGAATGTAATAATTTAGGAATGCGCTGGCTGGATGACTGAGTGAGTTCTCCATAAAGTCTATTTTCAGGGCAGACAGTTAGTCAGACACTGCAGACAGATATCTCATCTGTCTAGATTTACATTTACAGGCTGCTTGGCGTCTGATGTCAGGATGCATGCCTAAACGTCGGCCTCCATTGAGTGGGTTCACTCATGTCTAGGACATTATTAACCTCTATTGGGAATGTAATAGAGAGAGGGCCTTAGCAATGGGCTAACACGCCACACTGCACAAAGACATGGCTTCGAAATCAACTGGACCCATTTTGATTGACAGATATTTACTATGTGTATCATTTATGGGTGAATATTGGATCAAAAATGTCAATAATGTGATGATTTATCTATTTGGTTTTAATATCAATGAAAAGGTGAATATCTCTACAGGAACATATTTCTCTGCATAAAATATAGTTTGAAGAAGTTTGATACAGTCTGACACAGTTTGATACAGTTGTATACATTTTGATACAGTTGTATAGAGTTTTATTACAGTTTTACACAGCGCTTGCGTCACAGTGTCAGATAATCTGGTTAGTGTCAACATAGGGATAGGGACGGGACGGGACATTGTCTTAGGAAGTTATGCGCCACCGTGTTTATCATGCATTATTATCTCCCTCCATAAACTGGACCCCTTCCTCTGAGCACCACAAAGCATCTGTGCAATTCAATTTATCACAGAGCGCTGAATATCAAGCAGCAAAGAACATCATGCCCAACTGACCTCTTTCCCCTTTATTTCTCACCTATTTAGGCAGCCATTGAACGGTAATTTCTCAACGGCACCCCAGTGACTGTCATTACAAAGCCTGGGCCAGCCAGCCATAATTACTCCATGCAAATGCCATATCCCCTATTTATGTGGGAGACTAGGAGTGGATGTCTTCTATGGCTCTGGGTTTTTATCACCACCAGCACACATCTGTGGTTGAGGAGGAGGACGTAAGCCGCGAAAAATACACGTGCAGAAAAAGGCATCCATTTATGTTGCTTGTTTGGCTTGTCTTATATATACTCACATACAGAAGAGTGTGAGGACGCGCCCACACACACTCACACACACATCACACAAACACACACCACACCACGACACACACACCACGCACGCACACAACACACAAACACACACACAAACGCACACAAAACGCACACGCGCACACACACACACGCGCACACACACACGCACGCACGACCACACACCACACACACACACACACACACACACACACACACACACACACACACACACACACACACACACACACACACACACACACACACACACACACACACACACACACACACACAAAACAGCACACACACACACACACACACACACACACACACACACAAAGTGTCGTCTCACCGAGCGAACCTGCATTTCTCTGACATATCCCCGTGACATAGGTTATGTTTGCCAGCTGGTGGGAACAGGTGTACCAGTGAGTTTGCCATCAAATGGCAACGTGCACTTGGCTGCCAACCAAAGTGCTCGATTGGAAAAGCTGTTCTCATGGTGCCTGGTGCTCCTCCAGTCCTTCAATGTGATTGGCTGCTGACACAGTGAGCAGGTTCAGGGGATATGTGCTGGTGTCATCCGCTACAGTGCCTCTTTCTTGCTCTCCCAAGTGGCCCTTTGTCTGGGGCTGGTTCTGCTGCCATGCATGGCCAGGCAAACATGCTGCTGTAGAGAGAACCCTGATGGTGAGATGGAGGAGGTAAAGACGCATGAACAAAACGGCAGAGGAAGACGGAGACAGAAAAGCCAGTTTGGGTTGTTTGATGTTTTCATCAAAGAACTACATTCGATCCAACTGACCAATAGTACTCTACTATTTAGTCCTATGCATATCCCCCATGTAGACTACTGAGGGAGCTGTTCTTTATCTCATCTTTCACAAATAAGCAACTTAGGCATACTAGAAACTAGGTATATTATTCCATAAGAAGACAGCAACAAAAAACCTATCTATAGTCTGAGCTACCAGGCTGCAAAGCCTTCTGCAAAGTGTCCCTGAGAGCTAGATAATTGTACACTACCTTCCGGTTATTATACCAACAAGCCGTCACAAACAGTAGTAGTTACGGATGATGAATGGCAAATGTTAGCGTGAGGGAAATTACTTTTTTTAGGGGGCGGTTCGCTTGTTGTCTGGCACAGGTTCCAGCGCCAAAGCTATCTATTTAGAATGGGTTGGGAATTGATTGATTTCACTGGAGAGCGCTGTGCTGCGCTGTGGCTAAGGAGAGGGCCTAGCCAGAGAGAGAATCAATTAATCAGAATGAGAGAGCCATTGATGAGCTGACTGGCAGGTCCTAGTGTTTCACTGTGGATGAGGGATGAGGGCTATTATGGGGACATCTCAGCTGTGTTATTCCTCCAGTCAGTGGAGCTTCCTTCTCTCACATTAATGGGGATGTTCAGCCTTTCTCTGTATTGTCTGCACGGAGAGGGCTATTTAGGTAGGAGGATACATGAGCACTTGAGCACATAAGTCCCTTTAATCAAAGTGTTTATTTAATAACACAAGTGCTTTAGAATCATTACAGCATTGTATCATTAGAGGTGTAACAGAACACGGGACAGTGCAACACTTTTACGTCATTTAGCAGACACTCTTATCCAGAGCGACTTACAGGAGCAATTAGGGTTAAGTGCCTTGCTCAAGGGCAGATTTTCGGCAGATTTTTCACCTAGTCGGCTCGGGGATTCAAACCAGTGACTTTTCGGTTACTGGCCCAATGCTCTTAACCACTAGGCTACCTGCCGCCCCAAATCTATAATATAAAGCTTTAGCAAGAGAACTATCTATTCGCCTTTTTAGGTTTAAATATATGGCTTATTATCATATTTGACTTAATTGTATGAAAATCTAAATTTATTTTGCATATGGCAGTTTAAATCGGTCTGGTACAGGGGCCCGCTGGACTCATCAGTATTGATATTGTCCCATGAGAAATGGTCAACAACATGAACAAGGATTCCACACAATTCTGGGATCGTGAGAAACTAGTCTTTCTTCATTCATGTCACATCTGTAGTGTCCAAACCGCTTCTAACCGCTCCCCCAGGTCTGATCAGAGAGGGAAGGAAATGACCTCATTCCTGACCCCAGGAAGAGCTTAAAAGAGAAAATGAGAGTTCACTGAGACAAGACTGCACGCATGGGTGTGTTTGGATTGGCCTCTTTTGGAATCAGTGTTCTTAAGGCTGAGGACACCTACTGCACTAAATACTTTCACTTTCACAATCTTTCCCTTTTTATCTGAACTAATCTGAAGACACAATAATGCAATCCTGACTTCTGTGTTGATATTTTTTCATTGTTTGCTGATGCAAAAATTCCAATGTCTGACAGTAAATTTTTTATACTTTGTGTAGTGAGAAAAGCTTTTGTACAGTATTCATACAAACAAACGACAGACTTTCCCATCAACCAACACTGCTAATTCACTTCTGATCTACACTGGCCACGCTGTTTCCTGCCATCCGATTGGCCAGACCGACTATATGACAGCTCCAGACTGGGTGTGTCTTTACTGTCCAATGGCCATCTCCGCTCATTCATTTGTCGATAATGATTTTGGAACACGGAGGCTAATAGGGCATTATGGGACATTAAGGGATAGCGCAGGCGTCCCCTGACACCTGATTGATGTCACGCGCGATGACATCAGCGAGATCATCGTCACCGAGAGGGGCCCTAATAAAAGAACACTTAGATTGGAGCGAGCAGGATGATGAATGAGCCACAACTCTTACCTACTCATCTCATTACACCGCCGAGGCTCCAGCTCCGGCCATTTAGCTAATGTAGCGAGTCATTGTGTGCCCAGGGACTATGTGTGCAAGCAGGTTGGACATTTCAAATGAATGACACATCCCCAGCTATATGAGCTGGAGGTTGACCCTGCATAATACGAACATATAGGATTAACCTTGCCTGTCAGAGGGGGACTATTGTTGTCCAGATGCTGTTGGGAGTATGGAGTAAGGCATGGCTGAAAAGAGATATTTCTAAGACTCATATAGCCGTGCTATTCGTGAATTATATTTTCACATGGGTCGGGGATAAGCCTTGTATTAGGATTAAAGGATTCCAAATGGTGAGACTTTCATAAATCGTATTAAAGCATGGATAGGGATAGTCGTGGGGAGAAAGCAGGATGAATTAAAAAGGATGAATATAAAAAAAAAAGGTGAATTTGATGGCTGAGGATGCTGTGATGGAGATGAAGAGAGAGGTGAAAAGGTGGAAGTGTTGAGTAGACAGCTCTGTAAAGACGATGGCTTCTTCTCAACGTCTAAAGTGGCTTCCTCTCGCTTGTCTCAATTCGCTCTTCTGCCTTCCAGAGGATGCTGTGGCGGAGAAGGAGAGTTGAGGATGAGGTGTTGAGTGGAGTGTCTCTGTAGAGACAATGTGCCTGGGATTACAGATTGTCACTGTAATGAAAGACAGAAGAACAATTAGACGTTGAAGGAAACCCATCAAGAAAAACCCTCAGAGCAGTCGACAACATTAAACAATGAATAACAGTCGTAGAACAGGGCACATAAGAAACATTAATACTGCATTTAGAGAGGACACCCTGGACATTTCTTCCATTGTATTATTCACTGATTCTGTAAATAAAATCAGTAAATCAGCAGTGAAACACCCTCACTAACTTAGAAGCAGCACTCAAAACTGACCTATATCAGGATCATCAACTAGATCACAGCCGCAGGACGATTTCTTTCTTGAGCGTATGGTCAGGGGCCCAGAACCAATTGCAAATATTTGTAAACTGCAAATTGACCGCAAGAGCACTAAACAGATGTTACATGTTCATTTCAAACCTGCTTACATTTATATACAGTCACGTGTCTTCTATTATGAGTGGGAAACTTGGGAACAGATTTTCGAAAATTAATATCCTGGTGTTTTACAGTTTATCTAAAAACAATGAACATGTTTTTTAATATTTATTTATTTTTCCTCAGAAAACTTTGGGAGCCAAATAAACCACCTGCAAGCAAATTTGGCCCGTGGGCCGCCAGTTGGGGAACCCTGCCTATACCGTTTCTATGATTTCCCCATTTGTGGTGACCTATTTCATTAAAGGGGGATTCAAGCACATTACAGAGGAAGAAGACCCCTTGGAGACTGTGTTTGCTCTTCAGGCCCCTGCTATAATTCTGTCAGATGGAGGGTCTGATAGGCCGAGAGGGGAGGAGGGGAGGGCCCAGTCACCCAGTTTTATTAGTGACACAGCTGCACTCTTCTTTTCTCTATAAAAGTAAATTACATCCAGTGGTAACAAGCTAATTGATTGCTAATTAGATAAATCAGCCCCTCTAAGTGCTGTCATGATGTGACAGATAGTGACAGGAGTCATGTGACCTAAACAGGAAGGTGACGGGCTTGGAGGAGGGTGTGGTATGGGGGGGGTTAGTAGGTGTGTGTGCGTGTGTGTCTTCCAGGGCTGTGCTGAGGTGAAGGCTCAAGAGGGGCAGACATGGCCGCGTTCCCTGAGTGACAATGTACGTCAATTGCAATTGGGGGTGGCTGCGGCAAAAGGGCCGAGCAAACATGATTGATTCAATGACGATTGTCAGAGAAGGAAATGAGAATTGAATGGAGAGCTCCCCGGCCTGCTGTTGACTCCCTGAGCGAGCGGCTCACCCCTGACTTTCACATGCAAATGAGGCCCAGACTGTGCCTCTCGCCTGCCTCCGCTTCAGCCCTAAAAGAGAGCAACCCACAGCAGAAGGCTGGAGGGAAGTAGAGACGGGAGGAAGGGAGGGAGAGGAGGAGGAAGAGGGAGGGAGAGGAGGAGGAAGAGGGAGGGGAGGAGGGTTTGGGAGGTGATGAATAGACGCTTGATCCGTGACAAGGGAAACTACATACAAATCTACATTTCTCTTCTGAAAGATTGTCCCTGAATACAAGGACTCTGAGATTTCCACCTACATCTGAGAGGAAGAATATACTGCCTGTATAACTACCATTGGTTGAAAAATGCCATGTTGGAAATGTCAGACATACTATAGGTCTGCTGAGTCATTGACCCTTCAACCCTGATACACCCCAAAATGTGTCCTTAACGTGTCCAGTTCAAAGCACTTAATTACATTTCTATAGTGTTTTCTCTCAGAATCACATGGGCCGTAACATAATGTATCGATAAACCCGCAAAATATCTGTCGGTAGATTAATAACTGTAAGTCACTCTGGACAAGACTGTTGGCTAAAGGACAACGTTTTGAACTAAAATGAAATAACATTTGCATAAATCATAATATCTTAATTTTGTGATTATAAAGTAATGAATGTGACAGTAGGATAGGATATCACATCTCCTAGGAACACGCAAGTGGAAAATGCATCTGACAATGTATTCTACCATTGACTGTTGGATGTTTTGGACTCTTCTTTTTGGAGATTCATTGGCTAAAGAGATCCAAGCCACCATGCTGCCAGTATTTAATCCTACTCATTATGCAAAGATGTTTGAGCCGTTTCTATAGCAACAGAGGGCATTGTTTGAAAGTAGGCCTGGATCCCTGTATCCCTACCCCAAAACAACCAATGAAACGAAGAGCAAAGAAAACCGATCACTTCTATCATCAACAAACTTTAGCAATATATTCCTTGAAATGGAAATACAACTGTGATATATTATAGCATTGACCATTTCTACAAACAAATAATAGACGGCAGACTTCCTATGCTGCCTTTGTGGTCAATGCAATGATTTTTGAACCAGTTACCGTCACTAATTGGGGGTGTCACTTAACCCTGTTCGGTCCCTCTCCCCCACTACTCATCACCACGCTTGGCTTCCATCCAAAAAACGTCCCTGTGCACAAGAGGTCCCGTTTATAGGGATCTAATTGCATGTCAAAGAGGAGGAAAAATGTCTTTAAAAAATACCGCTATCGTCATAAAATTATTTTTGTGTCTCACAAATATCAAATTTGAAGTAATATGCCAACTCCTCGAGACAGAGAGAGATCGACACAGGACAGGACAGATGAACAGAGTGGGAAAGTAAAACGAGGAAGAGAGAGAGAGAGAGAAGAGAGAGAGAGAGAGAGAGGAGAGAGAGAGAGAGAGAGAGAGAGAGAGAGAGAGAGAGAGAGAGAGAGAGAGAGAGAGAGAGAGAGAGAGAGAGAGAAGAGAGAGAGAGAGAGAGAGAGAGAGAGAGAGAGACAAACTAGACAGAGTGAGAGAGACATAAACTAGAGAGAGAGAGAGAGAGAGAGAGAGAGAGAGAGAGAGAGGAAGACGAGAGAGAGAGAGAGAGAGAGCAGAAGAGAGAGAGAGAGAGAGAGAGAGAGAGAGAGAGAGAGAGAGAGAGAGAGAGAGAGAGGAGAGAGAGAGACGAGGAGAGAGAGAGAGAGAGAGAGAGAGAGAAGAGGAGAGAGAGAGAGAGGAAGAGAGAGAGAGAGAGAGACAAACTAACAGAGTGAGAGAGACATAAACTAAGAGAGACAGAGAGAGAGAGAGAGAGAGAGAGAGGAGAGAGAGAGAGAGAGAGAGAGAGAGAGAGGAGAGAGAAGAGAGAGGAGAGAGATAGTGAAGAACAAACACCATTGTAAATACAACCCATATTTATGCTTTATTTTAACTTGTGTGCTTTATCCATTTGTACATTGTTACAACACTGTATATATATAATATAACATTTGTAATGTCTTTATTGTTTTGAAACTTCTGTATGTGTAATGTTTACTGTTAATTTGTATTGTTTATTTCACTTTTGTATAATATCTACCTCACTTGCTTTGGCAATGTTAACACATGTTTCCCATGCCAATAAAGCCCCTTGAATTGAATTGAATTGAATTGAGATTTTGCAGGGTGGGTTGGAGTGCTGAGTGCTGAGTGCTGGGAGCCTACATTAGCATGAAACTAACTCTGATTAGTGACATAGCCCATGCAGCAATAATAAATCCCAGCCCTGGTAAAAATATGTCCCTCTCTACTACTGCTACTGGTGCGACGCTCAAGCTTACGATACCCAGGGGCCCCATGCCTTTAGCTGTGGACCATTCACGCGGCCACTGCACCTCTCCCTCTAGCCCTCTAGCTCATCCATGGGAAATGCAGGAGCTAGAGAGGCTATTGAGTTACATCCCTGCTGGCATACGACATAACCATTCTACGCATGCTGCCGGCGGCGCAGTGGGTGGCACGTACCAGGCCAGGCTGTGCAGTTGTTTGGCGATTTACGACACGAGGGTCAAAGGTTTATTGGAATGAACTAGTTAGTGCACGTCTAAAATAAGGGCCTGAACCCCTCCCACGCACCCTTCCAATGTACCCTCCCCTAACCCCTCACCTGCCTGAGAGCTGAAGATAGGATAGAACAGCGGGGGCTCGCGGGCAGTACTCACATACTCTCTGATGCATAGTCACTTCACCCCCACCTACATGTACAAATGACCTCAACTGCCCTGTAACCCCGCACACTGACTCGGTACCGGTGCCCTCTGTATGTAGCCTCGTTATTGTTATTCTTATTGTGTTACTTTTTATTATTAGTCTACTTGGTAAATATTTTTTTTCTTGAACTGCACTGTTGGTTGAGGGATAGTAAGTAAGCATTTCACGGTAAGGTCTACACTTGTTGTATTCGACGCATGTGACAAATGTTTGAAGTTTAATTTGATTTGTTCTGTGTAAATCCCTGCCCATCTATGCTTGGCCTCATGTTTGTGTTTGTTTCATCCTATGTGGCAAGCAGATATCCTGTCACTCCAAGGGGAAGGTGGCCTATAGGTTTAAATCCACAAAGCACCTGTCTATTTCAATTTACAAGTACTGACATGGCAGCTCGTTGGAATTTTCAAGAGGTTATAACCGGAGTGATAATAATATCACGTTTTATTATCACTAGTAGGCCAGTCTGTCAGTCCTGCTGTGTAACAGTAGACGGGATCTGTTATGTGTTGTCCACAGTCTCTTAGAGATTGCCTTGGCCTATGAGCATCAAAGCTCAAAGACCACAGACATGACTGTAGCTCACTAAACACCACAGACATGGCTGTAGCTCACTAAAGACCACAGACATGGCTGTAGCTCACAAACACCACAGACATGGCTGTAGCTCCCAAAAGACAACCAGACATGGCTGTAGCTCACTAAAGACAACAGACATGGCTGTAGCTCACTAAAACACCATAGACATGGCTGTAGCTCACTAAAGACCACAGACATGGCTGTAGCTCTTAAACACCACAGACATGGCTGTAGCTATTAAATACCATAGACATGGCTGTAGCTCATTAAACACCATAGACATGGCTGTAGCTCATTAAACACCACAGACATGGCTGTAGCTACTAAATACCATAGACATGGCTGTAGCTCACTAAAGACAACAGACATGGCTGTAGCTCACTAAACACCATAGACATGGCTGTAGCTCACTAAAGACCACAGACATGGCTGTAGCTACTAAATACCATAGACATGGCTGTAGCTCATTAAAGACCACAGACATGACTGTAGCTCATTAAACACCATAGACATGGCTGTAGCTCACTAAAGACCACAGACATGGCTGTAGCTCACTAAACACCATAGACATGGCTGTAGCTCATAAAGACCACAGACATGGCTGTAGCTCACTAAACACCATAGACATGGCTGTAGCTCACTAAAGACCACGACATGGCTATAGCTCACTAAACACCACAGACATGGCTGTAGCTCACTAAACACCATAGACAATGGCTGTAGCTCACTAAAGACCACAGACATGGCTGTAGGAGCTCACTAAACACCACAGACATGGCTGTAGCTCACTAAACACCACAGACATGGCTGTAGCTCACTAAAGACCACAGACATAGACTGTGAGCTCACTAAATACCATAGACATGGCTTGTAGCTCACTAAAGACAACAGGCATGGCTGTAGCTCACTAAACACCACAGACATGGCTGTAGCTCACTGAACACACAGACATGGCTATACTCACTAAACACCACAGACATGGCTGTAGCTCACTGAACACCACAGACATGGCTGTAGCTCACTAACCACCACCGACATGGCTGTAGCTCACTAAAGAGCACAGACATGGCTGTAGCTCACTAAATACCATACACATGGCTGTAGCTCACTAAAGACAACAGACATGGCTGTAGCTCACTAAACACCATAGACATGGCTGTAGCTCATTAAAGACCACAGACATGGCTGTAGCTCATTAAACACCATAGACATGGCTGTAGCTCACTAAAGAGCCACAGCATGGCTGTAGCTACTAAATACCATAGACATGGCTGTTGTAGCTCACTAAACACCACAGACATGGCTGTAGCACTAAATACCATAGACATGGCTGTAGCTCACTAAAGACCACAGACATGGCTGTAGCTCATTAAACACCATAGACATGGCTGTAGCTCACTAAAGACCAACAGACATGGCTGTAGCTCACTAAACACCATAGACATGGCTGTAGCTCACTAAAACCCACAGACATGGCTGTAGCTCACTAAACACCACAGACATGGCTGTAGCTCACTAAACACCACAGACATGGCTGTAGCTCACTAAAGACCACAGACATGGCTGTAGCTCACTGAACACCACAGACATGGCTATAGTCACTAAACACCACAGACATGGCTGTAGCTCACTGAACACACAGACATGGCTGTAGCTCACTAACCACACCGACATGGCTGTAGCTCATTAAAGACCACAGACATGGCTGTAGCTCACTAAATACCATACACATGGCTGTAGCTCACTAAAGACAACAGACA
Organism: Salvelinus sp. IW2-2015; assembly: GCF_002910315.2. Taxonomy (NCBI): domain Eukaryota; kingdom Metazoa; phylum Chordata; class Actinopteri; order Salmoniformes; family Salmonidae; genus Salvelinus; species Salvelinus sp. IW2-2015. The sequence continues at coordinate 35,597,613 of NC_036867.1, read as the reverse complement.
TGCTGTAGCTCACTAAACACCATAGAATGGCTGTAGCTTCACTAAACCCAACCAGACATGGCTGTAGCTCACTAAACACCACAGACATGGCTGTAGCTCACTAAACACCATAGACATGGCTGTAGCTCATTAAACCACAGACATGGCTGTAGCTACTAAAGACCACAGACATGGCTGTAGCTCACTAAACACCATAGACATGGCTGTAGCTCAACTAAAGACCACATACATGGCTGTAGCTCACTAAACACCACATACATGGCTGTAGCTCACTAAACACCACAGACATGGCTGTAGCTCACTAAAGACCACAGACATGACTGTAGCTCACTAAACACACCACAGACATGGCTGTAGCTCACTGAACACCACAGACATGGCTGTAGCTCACTAACCACCACCGACATGGCTTAGCTCACTAAAGATCACAGACACGGCTGTAGCTCACTAACCACCACCGACATGGATGTAGCTCAACTGAAGACCACAGACATGGCTGTAGCTCACTGAAGACCACAGACATGGCTGTATCTCACTGAAGACCACAGACATGGCTGTAGCTCACTGAAGACCACAGCCATGGCTGTAGCTCACTGAAGACCACAGACATGGCTGTAGCTCACTGAAGACCACAGACATGGCTGTAGCTCACTAAAGCCATGACCCTTCTTTTTTCCTTTTCTTCTCTTTTTTGGAGAAGTGACACTGTGTGGGACATTGCTGTCTAGACACCTCGCATGAAAGGAGAGGAGCCCGAAACGGTCGAAGGCTTCCTCCTCATCATTGTTTGATATCCCTCGACCTTTCCTTCCCTCTGTCTGGCCTCTATTGTGGGGAACAATACGCTGCACTGTCGCTTCCTAAACATGTAGGGTGTTACAATTTCCTGCAATCGCCACCGACAGGGGGGCCACCCCAAAACCGGTCATGCCAATCAGGGAAGAGTTCAAACGCCAGGGAATACCCCACCACTACCACCCGGGAACACCGGGAACGCTTCACCCCCAGTGAGCACGGAAACATCCTGAGAAGTGTCAGTCAAAACACAAGGGCAACCAGGGTCAAGTTTCTGGGATAACAGCCGTTCCACGCAGGGAAGCCGCGCTATGGGCCAAGACCGATCTATACACATAGACATATTTCAGCTTAAGTGTTTTCATTCATGATTTTGTTTAGGAGCCAAAAGTCCAAACATGTCTCAACAATGACAATCCCTAACCCTCATTTTGGGGTTTAATTGTCACATTGATGATGGTGAGACGAACTTTTCATATAAACGTTGCTAGCTACTTTTGGGAGGTTTTCGGAGAATATCGGTCTGAAATTTTCAGAGCCTGTCCATAGCGGAGTGTGTGTGTTTAGGTTGGACAGGGTGTCACGTCTGCACATTTAGCGGTTCCATTGATGACGGCGTCTCTGCCTCACACCCCCGTCACACACAACACACACACAACACAACACACACAACACACACACAACACACACACACACACACACACACACACACACACACACACACACACACACACACACACACACCACACACACACACACACACACACACACCACACACACCCTTCACACACACACACATAAACACACACAGCCCTTCCATTCCATTCCATCCCATCCCTGTGCCCCAGCGTTCTCCCTGCTTATTATTCACTGGCTACATCTCCACCCACACAGGAGGAGAGCCCTGCACACACGTTAATTTATTCAGCCGGCGCTCAAAGCCTCCATTACAATGAACACCCAGACAATAAAACGTGCACAATGAAAATGTTAATTTCCCTTATTATCATCCCCCTTAATTATTTGTTGTGACTGATAATTGCATTCTGCCCATTTGATATCAGCAATAACCTTCTGCCTAGCGTTGTCTWGGGGGCTTGTTGAGAGTCGCTCCCCAGGCATGCCCACCCTTTTATCAAAACAAAGGCGAGCCGGCACACACATAACCTTCCTGACGCTGCCTCCTTGTCTCCCTCCGTCGCACTCATAAAAGGAATAAATATTATAGATGAATTCATCCACTCTGATTATAATTGAATCCCTTTGCGTCTCGGGGTCGTGAAATACTTCTCTTACAGTATATTGCTATTATCCCACTTTGTACATTGAGGAGATGGTGGCGGATTATGCTTGGCCTTGGGTGAGCCGTTTGGTGAGGCTTCTTCAGTCTCATTAATTAGCAGTAGGGCTGTACGATATTACTACATGGCTGAGAGTGTGTCCCAAACACACATCGCCTGGCTCTGTTTTGGACAAGTAAGCAAACATACATCATTTCTTTTCCCAGATGGTTTTAATTCGTTTTGCCTATCCGATTCCTAAGAGATATGCTTGTGGATCATTTTCAGCTTCATCAAATTGTTTTGGCTCGCAATATTTTAGCTGTGCAGCTATTGCACCGATAATGACCAGGGTCCACGGAGAAGTGTTTATACTGTCTTGTGATTGTTATATTTCCAATTGCTATTAACAGAAAGGACTGCTCACTGATTTGGCTAAACTAGTCTACCATTTAAAAATAATGCATTGATGTCAACTCTAATATACATATGAATAACACAAACACATTTCTCAAACATAATCTCAATAACATAACATGTG
>NC_036867.1:35588904-35590810 GCF_002910315.2 Salvelinus sp. IW2-2015 | reverse complement strand
AACTGTGCCTTCATGTCTGCAAATCCATTTGGAATGGAAGAGTAAAGATCCTAATTCCTAGGGTGTAAGTACAGATGTAGGATATTAATTTGATCCCCCTGTTGGAGGAAAACTTTCCTGCAATGCAATACATTTTAAACGTGTAGTGGATTTGAAGTTTAAAAAGGTGTCTGAAGTTTGTAATTTTCACTTAGAAATTTCAGACTTCATTTACCCTTACGAAAATGCATCAACCCCTACGAAAATGTGCATGAATTATAATCCACATAATAATTCCCATTTCCTGTTTACTGCAGGATTATTTTTCTGCTAAAGCAAACTACTGTAGCTCAAATTTGGATCCTACATCTGCATGTAGGATGTATCTGTGTGTGTCTGTGCAAGTGTTAAGTTGTGCGCATGCCTCCCATCCGAAACAGTGTGGAACAGCAAAGGTTTTCTCGGCTGTTTGTGCACACAAAAATGTTTCTTGAGGCAAGCCGGAGTCTAGGAGCATTCGCCTGTGATTGGTCAACAGTTGGGGTACTTTAATAAAGTTATTGTCGGCGTTCAACGAGAGACGAATTGTGTTCATGCAAAACGTCAAAATGAATGGTAAATATCTTGAGCTATTTTAGATTCAATCTGAATATTTTGAGGAAGTGTGTACTGGCTATGGCGTCTCAAAATGGACAAACAGTACTATTTCAAGCGAAGGTCTTTTAAGGGAGAATGCGAGCACACTCGTTCGGCTCGCCTAGCCGAGTTCGTCTAAGCACCAGCCGAACAGAAGCATGCGGACGCCTTTGGCATGAGTGAGAGTGTGAGTACTTACATACGTATGCACATGTGTGTGTTTGAGTGTATTTGTTTGTCTGCCCAACCCATATGCAAGCCCTCTGCCCAGCTGGCGTGTCTTCTGGTGTGGTGTGTGGCCCACCACGGTCTGAGACTAAACACACATTCTAACCTCCAGCCCTGTAATCCACCACGAGGGTCATTTAAACCGGCTGTTACAGGTGCAGCATGCAAGGTGTCCTTCCCCCTCTTCCCTCTCCTCTCTGCCCATACATCAACACATGTCAAGGTGGTAAGCGACATCTCGCCCCCGCATTCCCTGCATTCCTCCTCCTCATCCCTTTTTCCACGGTACTGCTGCTGGTGTCCATCCATCCACCAGCCAGGCAAAGGCCTGCAGTTGCCAAGCCCTCCAACTCTCCACCTCTCCAACCCTTCTAGCCCTCCAACCCTTCCAGCCCTCCAACCCTTCCACCCCTCTAACCCTTCCAGCCCTCCAACCCTTCCAGCCCTCCAACCTTTCCAGCCCTCCAACAAATTTATTATTGTAAGTAAACTACATGTACGTCAAAAATATATCGGACTACATTTGATTCACGTATACACATGCTCGCAAACTTTTGTAATATTCAAGTAATTGGAATACTATCCAAATAATGGATCAATGCAATAGAGGTTTTCTATATGAATAGTCAATAGTGTAACGAAAATGCCATATGATGTCTTCCCCTGCCATTGATTTTGGTGTCATCGTGTATGCAGTTGAGCATATTTCCCTGAGAAGACCAAATCTGCCAACTGGAGGAGGCATCACTGAGCGGGGACATGTTCAGTATATATCTTGATCAATAGCAGACGCGAACAGAGGAGAGGAGTAGGAGAAAGTAATAAAAGAGTTTTGAGAGACGGGAGACCTATCATTCACAACAAGCTCCCTACTGTCATGTCCCCATCAGGCGAGCTGCTGGACTTTGTTTTTTGGTAGCTGAGGTGTAGTGTAGTGGTTGAAGACTCTGGAGGGTAGAAGGGCTGGAGGGTTGGAGGGCTGGAAGTTGGAGGGTTGGAGGACTGGAGAGTTGGAGGGTTGGAAAGTTGGGGGTTGAGGGTTGGAGGGTTGGAGGGTTGGAGG
>NC_036867.1:35558885-35588879 GCF_002910315.2 Salvelinus sp. IW2-2015 | reverse complement strand
TAAGCGACATCTCGCCCCCGCATTCCCTGCATTCCTCCTCCTCATCCCTTTTTCCACGGTACTGCTGCTGGTGTCCATCCATCCACCAGCCAGGCAAAGGCCTGCAGTTGCCAAGCCCTCCAACTCTCCAACCCACAGCCTTTCAAGCTTTCCAGCCCCCCAGCCCTCTGCCCCGCCCCCCAGCCCTTCCACCCCCCCAGCTTTCCCTACCTCCCACAGACATGACAGGTGGCAGGACCAATGGGGACCATTTAAACCTCGGTGTGTGATCCCACTGCACTCCCCTGACCTCTGCCCCCTGACCTCCGAGGCACCTGCACTGGCTGACTGCACTTGGAACAAGGTGGAGTAACCATGCCCCTGTCTGTTGTCAGTGTGTGAGTTCAACATACAGCTCGACCGATGATGTTCTGAGCCAGATGATCTGTGTTTGTTTTGGATGTCTTGTTGAGATAAAGTGACCTATTTATTACTATTACGTGATCATTTTAAAGGCCAAATAATGATAAACATACCCATTGTTCTTTTTAGCAATATAACTTAATGTGGTATAAATTGTGGTATTGTGGCTTTGAAGTACACGTTTATAGGCAGAATACTGTCTTATTAAAGACATATCAGAGAAATCTTACACTCTGCAGAACAAGTCTGTGTGACTCATTAAAAGGGGAATCACATGCTACATTATAATTAATGATAAAAACATCTACATTAAACAGGCGTTCGCTGGATGCAACTTGGTTGCAATTGCTATAGATGTTTCCATTTGATTGCCAAGCTTACCATCTCTATCTTACCTTAATGAGAATCCGTGCTGATTAGCCAACGTATAACACACACACGCACGCACGCGTAACCGATGTGAAATGGCTAGCTAGTTAGTGGTGGTGCGCGCTAATAGTGTTTCAATCGGTGACGTCACTCGCTCTGAGACCTGAAGTAGTTGTTCCCCTTGCTCTGCAAGAGCCGTGGCTTTTGTGGTGTGATGGGTAACGATGCTTCGTGGGTGACTGTTGTTGATGTGTGCAGAGGGTCCCCGGTTTGAGCCCGGGTCTGGGCGAGGGGACTGACGAAAGTTATACTGTTATGCACGCGCACACAAACACACACGCATATGCACACACACACGCATACACACACACAAACACGCTCGTGCAGGCATATGCACAAGCACACACACATCTTACACATGCCTTGTATGTGAAAGGGCATGAGAGAGAGAGAACTACACTTGTGGCCAGTAAACTACAATGAAATGTAGAAATGCAAGGACAAGGGCTATAGCCATGATCAGGGTCCACTCTAGTGGTGCTCTCAGAGTGGGGATGGTGTTCTACAGGGACAGGCAGTTTGCCTCTGTGTACATGCTCCTTACAGGTCTTCCGCTCCTCTGGGCTAGTGCTTTCTCCCTCTGTATTGTCCAGTAGCGGTTTGTGGGTAAAATCACTGGGGAACCTATGTGTTGTGATAATTGCGTTGTTTGCTCTGTAACATGTTAGTTCACATGCCTTGCCACCGTGATATGTAGGCGTAAGGCCAAGACAATAAGAAGACACAGTGGCAGAATAAATTCAACCTTTGTTTCATTACATAACCGGAGAGCAACATCTGAAGTCCACTAAGCATATTGCATGTAACAGACAGTTAGATGACCCACAGCATGGTCAAGCAAGTTAATGTTTCCGACATTTTCGAGACCACTAAACAACTATTGATTTAGAACCACAGAGAGTTACTGCAAGTTGCAAACAAAACAGGAGCTGCCTCCACTATTCCAGCATTATTTCAACTTCAACATCTTAGTCTAATACAGTAACAACTAAAAGAACCAAAAACACTAAAACAACGTAGTCCAATAAACGTATGCTAAATATGATGTGGCTGTCCATGGTTCTGATTTCTGTGTGTGTGTGTGTGTGTGTGTGCGTGTGTGCACGTTCGTGCAAGTAGAAAAACATATTGACTCACCCTACTTGTAGAGAAACGCCATCCTCCTCTCTTTCATGTTGATGAAACGGTCTATCACTCTGTCATACAGTACACTATGTATTTTTTGTTGTCCTAGGCTACCTGGCTAAAACGCTTGCTCACTAGCCTAACTTCCATTCATAGGCAATGTTAGCTAGCTAACATTAGCCTTCTACATCTAGCTACATATTGAACATCCATCTTTTAGGCCAGGGGAACAACGATGTATGAACGAATGGTTGGATCAGAATAACCGTTAAAATCATTGGCCAGTACAGAGAATTCAGTTAAAAAAAGTCAAAATACCTATCTCCATCCATGGCTAATTTAGGAAGGACAACAACACAACGAGATGCAACAATTCAAGTTGTTTCTGTCAATGACGTATGCTCTCAATGCGATTTGATAGGAGTGACGACAAAATCCAAGCTGGCTTCCCTTCACACTTTTTTTTGGTGCTCCAGGACCATTCACAGTTGAGCTCACTCAGTTCAGCTCAACGCTGATTGCCATTTTTTTTTTTTTATCAAGGGTACTTTTAGCCTCTTGCGAATTGATCGAAAATTATGAAACACAAAGAGACAAAATATAAATAATTGTATATTTTTTTATTTTGTTCTTGGTAAATTTGTTGGGGAAGCCTGGCTTCCCTTGTCATCCATGAATACACGCCACTGGCATTGTGGTTCGGCAGCTTCTGTGAATAGAAATGGTTTGATAAATGGCGGCTAAGTGACATTCATCACCATCCCTCTGTAATTATTGGCTGATTTAAAGGGCAAGAAGGCGGGGCTAAGCAACAAGATTTTATTGCGTACACCAGCAATACCGTAAAACATTCAAAATCTCTTTGACAATTTGGTCATTGATAGATGTAGGATCTTAATTTGACCTATGTTGTCTGCAGCAACAGGATTTGAACGTTTAGTCATTGTTGCTTGATCGGTGGTTAGCTTGCCAAAAGTAGGTTACATGAAAAATGCAACACAATGTAACTGTGTTAGCGTGGGTGTTCAGTTCTTAAGGCTAGGGGGCACTATTTTCACGTCCGGGTGAAAAGTGTGCCCAAAGTAAACTGCCTGCTACTCAGGCCCAGAAGCTAGGATATGCATATTATTAGTATATTTGGATTTAACACACTCTGAAGTTTCTACAACTGTTTGAATGATGTCTGTGAGTATAACATAACTTATTTGGCAGGCGAAAGGACAAACCATCCAGAAAAAGAAATTTGAGGTCACTCTCTTTTCAATGGGTTTTCAATGGGAATCTAGAATTCTAAGGCATTTGCTTGCAGTTCCTATCGCTTCCACTGGATGTCAACAGTCTTTAGAAATTGGTTGATGTTTTTCCTTTGAGAAATGAAGAAGTAGCCCTGTACAGAACGAGGGTCGAGTGAAGTGTACTGTTGTGGTTGAGATAAGTGACCTGAAAGCTCGCTACACTTTGTTTTCCTCCGGTATTGAACACAGTGTATCCCGTCTTAAATTGCATTGATTATTTACGTTTAAAAATACCTAAAGTTGGATTAGGAAAGTTGTTTGAAATGTTTGGATCAAGTTTACAGGTAACTAATTAGATAATGTGTAGTCATGTTGCGTGAGTTGGAAGCGGTGTATTTTCTAAATCACACGCGCCAAATAAATTGACATTTTGGATATATAACGACAGAATTTATCGAACAAAAGGACCATTTGTGATGTTTAATGGACATATTGGAGTGCCAACAGAAGAAGATCCTCAGAGGTAAGGCATGAATTATATGTTATTTCTGACTTTTGTGTTGTGCCTGGCGGGTTGAATTATGATTTTCATGTGTATGTTTGATGGGGTGCTGTCCTCAGATAATAGCCTGGTTTGCTTTCGCCGTAAAGCCTTTTTGAAATCTGACACTGTGGCTGGATTAACAAGAAGTTCATCTTTAAACCCATGTATAACACTTGTATGATTTATGAATTATTATTATGAGTATTTCTGTTTTTGAATTTGGCGCGCTGCTATTTCACTGGGTGTTGTCAAATCAACCCCGTTCACAGGATTGGCGTGCGAAGGGATCACTAAGAGGTTTTTAACTTACAGTATGTAAATAAAAAAGGAAAATTCGCAGCAATGAAAGAGTGATCAAATTAAGATCGTACAGCTGTATGAATACAGCAGTTTATTTTATGACAAAAATGAATGTAAAGCTTACCAAGAAGTGTGTGTGTGCCTATGTATTTGAGCACACATCAAATCCCCCCTCTCCATTTCCTGGGTGAGTGGTCCCCAGTGTGCGGCTGTAAAGTGAGTGTAGCTGGGATAAAGCCCCTTTACTCTCCCCTCATTTTCTCCACGACTCCCTTAATCCTCACACTGACTGCTGTTGGAGGCTAACCTCTGACCCCCAGCAGATTTCACGGATTAGGTCAACCCTTTATGTTWCCACACCCCCTCTAATCCCGACACTTTCACTTAACGTTGAATAAGCACCSMCTGGTTCATCTTTTAATTCCACTCCACACAKTGCRGTTTGAGCCTAACCTTTACCGTAGGTTTTTCCTGGTTTGGCCCCATCACCACAAACAATAGGGAGGGGTTAAAGAGAGAAGGATTAGGGGGAGGATAAGTTAAACGCTGTGTCTTCCCACTGTTGGCAGACCTTTGATGTGAACAGAATGTTTCCAGGGCTCAGAGGAAAGCCATTAAACACTATGTATTCATATGGCCTGTTTGAACTATGGGGGAAGGAGATTTGCTGAATTCTTGCAATTTCATTAGCTAAAAGAAGAACTGTTAATTTTACAACTATTTCACAGATTTCTTAAATATAAAAAAAAAGACATCTAGACACTAATTTGTATGTGTGAATAAGTACATTTCTCAATGTATGCTTTAAGAAAAATATATAATACAAAAATGCATAATTTATATTTGATTTATATTAATTCCCAATAATCTCTCACACAATTCATAAACACATACAACCCCCACAAACATATATGTACTGATAAATCAATTGCAGCTGCTACAGAAGTATGAGTGACAATATGAGTGACATTATAGCTAATAAGGACTTGTATCCTGTCAGTCAGAAGAACACCAGCAGGCCTCTCCACTCGGTCTCCTCCCCCTTAGACAATGGATGACACAGAGGTTGGACCGGATTTGTCTAGAAAGGATACATCTTTTGTCAAAATTGACTTTTTGTAGCAGGTTTATGAGAATTTATACAGAAGGTTAGGATCATTAAAGTAGCAGGTCAGGGGAATTGGGTTGAGGTTAGGAAAAGGGTTAGGGTTAGCTAAAAGGCAAAAAAAAAAAAAAAAATCTTTTGACCTCTATTTGACAAACGCTGTATCCCATCTAGACATGCTCGGTTGGACCAAACAGATGCTCTACACACACATCTCACTAACCCTGACTTGATTTAAAAAAAATATTGCAAATAATATTAACAATGTGAAAGTAAAAATAAAATAAAACATGTTGCTTAATAATTGCTCTCAACTTGAATGAAGGCATTTGGGAAAATAGTGTAAACAGACCTATTTCACAAAGGAATGGTAACAGCAGAACATGTCAAATGAAGAGAACCTGAATGTTTTAATTTCATCTGCTCTGCAAGAATGACATGAGAAAGCTCAAGTGGAGTGACAACCCGTGCAGGAGACGCTAGAGAAGTTGAAAACACTTGAATGGGTACAGATGTAGGGTCTTAATTTGATCACCATTGTTGCAGGAGAACTTTCCTGTAAAGCAGGACATTTAAAACTTGTGGTGCGTTTGAGGTTTGAAATTCTAAATTTCAGACTTGATTTCCCCTCACAAAAAAATGCATAAACCCCTTAAATAAATGTAATTAATTATAATCCACATAATTATTCACATTTCCTGTTGCTGCAGCAAACTGGCCCAAATGAACCTCTACGGGATCAGTGTTCCCCCCGCGGGACGGTTCAGCTAACGTAGGCTAATGTGATTAGCATGAGGTTGTAAGTAACAAAAACATTTCCCACAACATAGACATCTGACATGGGCAGAAAGCTTCAATTCTTGTTAATCTAACTGCACTGTCCAATTTACAGTAGCTGTTACAGTGAAAGAATACCATGCTATTGTTTGAGGAGAGTGCACAATTATGAAAATGTATTAATAAACCAATTAGGCACATTTGGGCACTCTTGAAACAACAATTTGAACAGGTATGCAATGGTTCATTGGATCAGTCTAAAACTTCGCACATACACAGCTGCCTTCTAGTGGCCATAATAAAGATTGCGCCTGGGCTGGAATAATAGATTATGGCCTTTCTCTTGCATTTCAAAGGTGATGGTCCCCCCCCCAAAAAACACGTTTTTTTCTTTGTATTATATTTTACCAGATCTAATGTGTTATATTCTCCTACATTCATTTCACATTTCCACAAACTTCAAAGTGTTTCCTTTCAAATGGTATCAAGACTATGCATATCCTTGCTTCAGGTCCTGAGCTACAGGCAGTTAGATTTGGGAATGTCATTTTAGGCGAAAATTGTAAAAAAGGGTTCGATCCTTAAGAGCTTTAAGATCCTACATCTGTAAACCATTATGCCAAGCACACTAACAGGGTAATGAAGAAACCAGAAATTAGCATTGCTATTGCTAAAATGCTAGTTTTAAGGCATTTTTTTTATGTGATTGATGACATACTCTATTCTAATATTACAATGAACAGACATATTAAAGTTGTATTTCAGGATGCTCAGTTTGAAGAATGTGTGTTTAAATGGAACTCTGCTTTTCCGAGCCAACAAGATGCAATTGCTTATGCTTTGATTTTGGCCACTGAATAGCAGCTCTCAGTATGACATTGAACTGTAAGCAGTATCCATCCAGTAGTGATAAACCATGCTTATCTTCCAGCACATGTGTTTCTGATCTGAACACAAAATAAACAGGATCCCATCAAGTAAAACCTAACTACCACTGGATAACAACACAACAAAACTAAATACAAAACAGGCCAGAACATCCCTTTATCCACCCATCCCTCCATTCATCCTTCCATCCTGGAGCACATAGAATTAATATGTTCTCCATCGCATGATCTAAAGTGAACTCGAGCTATTCCAAAGTTGTGCTCTGGCAAGGGTCTGAAGGTTGAAAATAAACCTAGGCCCTGAAACGTTGTCTGATTTTCCCATCAAAATAATGAAACTTGAGCATTCGCAGCGCTGATATGCCAGAGAGAATACAGGGCCCAGGTCTGTCATGCAGACATCAAAGGCCTGAGTCCTACTGCACTGAGTTTGCCCCCCTCTGCTCTTCCGAAGTTGCATTAAATAATTGCCTACCCAGAATTCCTCTGGAGTTTCTGCTGCCTTTGTTTTATTTTGCCTCCATATGGTATACAGCCAAAGAAAAACATAATATTGACCCATGAAGAGAGAGCTATTACCACGATTCCGAATTCATTCAACTGACAGTGGCTGGTGCCGACGAATACGATAGGACTGATTGACATGCAAGTGCCACACGTTTCGTGTGGCACTTGGAACCTAAAACGTACTTTCCCTAATGTATGCCATCTTTTTATAATGGTATGTTGGAGGAGGCACCGTAAGTGCACCAAACCTGGGATCAAAAATTATTTGAAATAATTTCCTACACTTTATCTGTGCTCGATTGAGCTTGCCTGGCTATATGGAACCAATATGATAGTCCCAAAAATCCAGATCCTGCCCATCTCCAGCCAGGCTAGAGCAAACGTTTAAGATTTGCATAAAAAAATAGCATTTGAACCCAGGTCTGAGGAGGACACAGAGAATGTGACAATTCAATGCATACACGGCAAGACAGACAGACATGTTGGCTGGGTAGAAATGGAGTGTGATTTTGTGCACAACATTCGTCTGGATTACAGGGTGGCCCTCGCGTTCATACTGTGTTTTTCATCGGGCCAGATTTGGAAGTGTGACAGAACGAATCAAAGGGAATCATCCTAATTGAAGTTGTCATGGTGAGATGCATGAGAGGAATATCAGTCTTTGTAAAAACGAAAACATAAGTAATCCATACTTTCTATTTTAGATCGGCCATCCTAGAAGATCTTATAAGGACAGAGGGGGATGAGGGCCCTAGAATTAGATGTATGAAGCATATTCTATATTAAATCAATATTATTTATAAGCGTATCAAGCCATAGATGTTGAAAGAGAATCAATGTGTTTCCCATCCCATCTCTTAATGCCCGTTCCTGGATTCAAACCTCTAGGCTACCTATAGAATACAGTGACAGATAAAATGTACATTCATCTTCAAAGTCCTCACTGTAATCCCAGTCATAGTTCAAGGCTCCTTTGCATGACCGTATGCAACTACATTTTCAGGACTAATATTCTATGTACCCACATCTGGCAATATTTTTTCTCCGTACTGTATATTTCATATTTCAATATAGCTCGTCCTCTGTCTTTCTGTCACTGTATGTGCTGTATCCCATGAGTAGTAAAGTATCCACTCTTTAAAAGCATCTGCCAAGATATTGTTACAGTTTGAGACACATGATATTAATGCCGCTTTGGCAATGCACAGCTACCGACTGTAACAAATTATTATTATATATATTTTTTAAAGTATTGCTTTCTTTGTACCCTTTCAAAATGCCCAAACATGTAACTCTCCCAATTTATAGTCATGGTAATATTTGGGAAATTCACCCATTAATTAATTCATAGTGAGACAGAAACTTTTCTCCAGACTTGACTGACTGGGATAGTCTTGCACAATTTCCCCTCAGGAAAGCCGTTGTGTTTCATGTAAAGCTTAGTGCTCTTTGATTAGTGGCTAGATGATGAATGGAGTGCTTCATAAACCAATCCAGTTGCATCGGAGCTAGACGGCGACTTAAGCAACGTAAACCCCAAACTCTTCCAATGTTCAAGCGGGAAAAAATCCACAAAAGTACATTTCCGGAAAGTTGAGTCGCCTGGCTGTTGAGCAATGATTCTGTCACTCTTTATGGCTTTTTGGGAGCTCATAAAACGCACACGCAGCTTACACAAACATCCAGATATTTGTCATTCCAAGAGAAGCCATAGGGAACAATGAGACACATTGTGGATTCACAGGTCCTCTTCCGTTTACCACTGGGACAGGAGGTGGACAGGGACTGCAGTATATGGCTACCAAATCGAAGTAAAGTGAGATGTTTCCATAAAAGGATGTTTTCTTGGAGAAAGCTGATGCCGTTTCCAAGAAGACTTTTGTTGCAGGCAGGGAGATCGGCATTGAGAAGTGTCCCAAGTTGGTATGCTTTAACTAGTCTACACCTCTAACTTTGCTCATAGGCAAATGGTTTGTCTTTTACAAGCTAAAGGGGAGTGTAGGAGGATGGCTGTCATTGTCACACTGTCCGGTTCTAGATGGATATATTTGATTGACATATTTCTGGCTTTGGTCTCACCTGCTCTACAGATGATTGGGGTGATTAGAGTTGCAGCGTGCTTTTCCAGTTGCTGCTGTGTGCTTTTGAGGATATCCAGCAATGTCCTCTTAAAATGTTTAAGTTCACTAGACAGTACAGCACTGTTAGTCAAAACGAACCCTAAAGCTTTACCACATGCACAGTCTTCCAGATTTGTATTGCAACTTCAAGGTGAAGTCAAGTTGAGGGAAACAGTTATGACTTTGTGACTTGCATTATGTCCATATTTAACTCCTGGAGCTTTAGTTTGGGGAGATTATTTTGGGACAAGTGTCCAGTTTGGGGACAAAATGTGTCTATTTGTAAATAACCTGAATTGTTTCAAGCAGACCACCATAGTCCCTGTGCCCAAGGAAGCGAAGGTAACCTACCTAAATGATTACATCCCCGTAGCACTCAAGTCGGTAGCCATGAAGTGCTTTGAAAGGCTGGTCATGGCTCACATCAACAGCCTCCTCCTGGATACCCTAGAACCACTCCAATTTGCATACTGCCCCAACAGATCCACAGATGACACAATCGCAATAGCACTCCACACTGCCCTTTCCCACCTGGACAAAAAGAACACCTATGTGAGAATGCTGTTCATTGACTACAGCTCAGCGTTCAACACCATAGTGCCCACGAAGCTCATCACTAAGCTAAGGTTCCTGGGACTAAACACCTCCCTYTGCAACTGGATCCTGGACTTCCTGATGGGCCGCCCCCCCAGGTGGTAAGGGTAGGCAACAACATGTCTGCCACGCTGATCCTTAAGACTGGGACCCCTCAGGGGTGTGTACTAAGTCCCATCCTGTACTCCCTGTTGACCCACGACTGCGTGGCCAAACACGACTCCAACACCATCATTAAGATTGCTGACGACACAACAGTGGTAGGCCTGATCACCGACAACGATGAGACAGCCTATAGGGAGGAGGTCAGAGAACTGTCAGTGTGGTGCCAGGATAACAACCTCTCCCTCAAGCAAGACAAAAGAGCTGATCGTGGACTACAGGAAAAGGCGGCCCCATTAATATCGACGGGGCTGTAGTGGAGCGGGTTGAGAGTTTCAAGTTCCTTGGTGTCCACATCACCAACGATCTATCATGGTCCAAACATACCAAGACAGTCGTGAAGTGGGCACGACAAAACCTTCTCCCCCTCAGGAGACTGAAAAGATTTGGCATGGTTCCCCAGATCCTCAAGAAGTTCTACAGCTTCACCATCGAGAGCATCCTGACAGGTTGCATTACTGCCTGGTATGGCAACTGCTCATCATCTGACCGTAAGGCGCTACAAAGGGTAGTGTGTATGGCCCAGTACATCACTGGGGCAAAGCTTCCCGCCATCCAGGACCTATATAATAGGCGGTATCAGAGGAAAGCCCATAAAATCATCAGAGACTCCAGTCACCCAAGTTATAGACTGTTTTCTCTGCTACCGCACGGCAAGATGTACCGGGGCGCCAGGTCTAGGACCAAAAGGCTCCTTAACAGCTTCTACCCCTAAGCCATAAGACTGCTGAACAATTAATCAAATGTCCACCAGACTATCACATTGACCCCCCCCCCCCTCCATTTGTTTTGTACACTGCTGCTACTCACTGTTTATTATCTATGCGTAGTCACTTCACCCCCACCTACATGTACACATTACCTCAACTAACTTGTGCCCTCGCACACTGACTCGGTACCCGTACCCCATGTATATAGCTTCGTTATTGTTATGTTATTGTGTTACTTTTTATAATTTTTTACTTTAGTTTATTTGGTAAATATTTTCTTAACTCTTCTCGACCTGCACTGTTGGTTAAGGGCTTGTAAGTAAGCATTTCACGGCAAGGTCTACACTTGTAGTATTCGGCGCATGTGACAAATAGAGTTTGATTTGATTTGATTTGGTGAGCACGTCAAGGCGGGAGCATCCATCGAGCCACAAACATTAAGACACAAATAAACTAAGCCAAATCGGGTCCCTCTCTTAGCACGAGTTACAGAGGACGTGAGAGAATGTAGATGTCGACACCACAAATTGGCAGTCTTGTCCCAGCTGAGGTTTTCGTTGGTCTTTCTTTCCCTTGCATAAGTCTTGCACACTAAGACATAGAATGTTTTAACAGAAAACGCTTTCTTATGTAAAAAACACAAGGAGTAAAAGCAAGTCTCCGAGGTTGGGTGTGGAAAACTTCGGGGCCCTAGTTGTTGTAACTAGCCAAAGATCTCCATTTTTTCCCCTGCTGAGATTACATGGTTAGGAAAAACAATTGGACCTAATCATTGCTGATATGGGTGCTGATTGACCGAAGTCGTAAATATAACGTTATTTGTTGGTTGGGTGATGTTAGGCCAAGGGATTTATCACGGAATAGGAACTAAAGACACCGTGAAGGCCGAATCAGTTTTATGCCAGAGTTCAACTGCATGTCGCCGCACCAACTACACACTGCAGTTGTTTGCTTCTGTCACTTGTAGAAATACGCCGCAGGCACACAATTGAATACGGCGCTGTGTGCTGGAAAAGAGAACAAATCCTGCCATAGAATGAAATCAAATCAGGGACTGTGCCTGTTTTGACACATTAAACCAAACATGCCAACGACAGTCAGTGCTGAGACACGGGGGCTCTGTGATGATCTGCGGGTTTCTCCAGCGAGTGAATGTGACGTCCGTCAGCAAGAGGATCAGGGCTTTGGCAGCCGGCAAGGCTCTGATTTACTGACAATCCTCCGTAAGAGTTCTTGGCTGCCGGAGCTGAGAGAAGGTTAGACGGAGAGGTCTGCCATTCATTTCAAGGGATTTGTAAGCCACTCGTGTACATTGTGAATGAATGTCAATGAAAACTGAGCACCCTATTAATAATTTAAACAGAGGAAGCCTTGTCGATATTTTAACCGACATGCTTACCAAGGTGCCTGCTTGAATCTGGTATGTCAGGGGTTTGAATTAGTCAGGGGTTAGCCATGCAGCTGATGCTATAGGACTGTGTGGCAGTTGTGTGGAGAGGGCAAATAAGAAAAGGGCTCAAGTGTAGGGCACTCTTCCCAGTGGTCCAGGGAAGGGGTCCAACTATCTGTCTCCGCCACTTAGACACAGAGTTAAGGAGTGGGCCCGTCTTTGACCCCAGACACTTCCTCCAATCCACCCCGTCCCCCGTCCCCCCAGTCCCCCTAGCCCATGAGATAGGACTACAGCTGACGTTGGAGAGGGTCAGAGGACTAACGGGAGGTACTGTTAAGGTTGGTCATTCTACACCACGGCACCCAGGCGCAGGATAGTAAAATGTGATGCTTGTAGTAAAATGTGTCTCACAGTTAAATTTAAAATAGACAAGACTTATACAGAGATGCACTGTAATACAGAGATGCACTGTATTAGTGCTGGGTTCTGTCTGGGAGCTGATTTTGCTTTTTGGGAAAACTGATATCTTGATCATCGTTATGTGGATAAGTTGATGGCTTTTCCGAAAGTTGATACAGAAGGATATATATTAAACACACATAACAACAATACCCCTCCAAACACACACACACCACACACACACACACACACACACAACACACACCACACACACACACACACACACACACACACCACACACACACACACACACACACACACACACACACACACACACACACACCACACACACACACACCCAAAGTGTCGTCTCACAGAGCGAACCTGCATTTCTCTGACATATCCCCGTGACATAGGTTACACACACAAACACACACACACACACACACACACAAACACAAACACAACACACACACACTCCACCAGGAGCAAACAATCGTCTGATGACTAAATCACTCGCACACATCCAGATCCATCCAGAAATAAATATCCGTCCCATAACTGACTCACATTAATGCCGTCAATATGCTGCCGGGCCAGCCTTTCCAAATGAAAGTTTAACGACCGTGCAGTGGGCAGCCCAGTGAGTGAGATGATGAGTGTAATGTCAGAGACAGTTTGTTCCACATGGTTCCTATAAGGATCCTGCATGCTGGGCCAACGAATGAGGACGTGACTTTTGATTAGCTGAAGTACTTACTGGTGGGACGGGACACACACATGGAAGGACGTGCGCACACATTCATGCACACATGCACACGCACATACAGTCACACACACACACGAGCACGCACACACACAGACATACACACACGCACACACGCACACATACAAGAGGGGGTGAGTGTAGGAGTTATTTAGCCACCGCAGCACTAGTCGAGGAACATCTTGATTATCCTGTCAGTGATCAGCGTCAGCTCGTCTACTTCCAGAAGTGCACCATTTGCCCAGGTCTATATTTCATTAGTGGGCCTGTTAAATGCATAGTGGGGAGCCACACACACACACACACACACCACACCACACGTAACGTCACTCTTGCTATATTCTGAAAGAGCAGTCACAAGTCACGGGATGTTACAGGATGTCACAGCCCCCCAACTGTCACCAATCTGTTTCATCATCACATGTAGAACTGTGGTAGCAAATAATAAACTATGCTAAATATGTACATATAATACATGTACTCCCGAGTACATGTGGCTCCTGAGTGGCGCAGCGGTCTAAGGCACTGCATCTCTGTGTAAGAGGTGTCACTACAGTCCCTGGTTTGAATCCAGGCTGTGTCACATCCGGCCGTGATTGGGAGTCCCATAGGGCGGCGCCCAACTGGCCCAGCGTCGTCCGGGTTTGGCCGGGGTAGGCTGTCATTGTAAATAAGAATTTGTTCTTAACTGACTTGCCTAGTTAAACAAAGGTTACATTTAAAATTAAAATTAAAATGTACAATACTAAGGTTCAAATAAATGACTACACTAAGTATGCAAAGGTTTTCATGTGCCTGTTAGCTGTATATGGCATTGCCAAACAGAAATAATAAATATCCACTCCTGTTCGGAATCTTTGAAATTGAGAAGTCCTGTAAATCAACTTTGAAAAGACTTCAAACTCCAAACAAACATGAATTGAATTGAATGCTATTTCCCAATACTAGTGGAAAGACCCAGAAACCTTTCTGTCTCAAGATCACACAGAGGCCTTGTAGAAACAGGTGACCTTTCCATCCGTCTGTAAAATGGGCTGAAGCTACAGCATATTATCCACTGGCTTTGACCCAGTCATGTCTCTCACTACAGTCATTAGATATGCACCTTCCACCAGAGCCCGAGCCCGATTCCATAATTAAGTGAATCATCTACTGGTCGACAGTCATATATGCTTCCCAAGGCAGTTAGTTCTTGGGAAAAGCCGCGTCTGACAAAATGAGGTTTGCCCTCTGTACACAGATAATGAGGCGAGCTCCTGACAGGTGCGTCGTGATTAGGAAGTTTCTAACAGCGAGCTCATTCCGCACCGGCCCTCGACGGTAAACACACTCATCAGCGCTGCGGCCGTCCCCGGAGAGGAGAGCATGTTTGACATTATTAATTGGCTTTTCTGTGCGAAGGAGTCAAGGAGATGAAAAGGTTTATCACGCTGAAATAATTAATTTTCGCCCCCGAATTCGCTGACAGTTCAGTTCTTCTTCTTCGAAGAAGAGGAAGAAGAAGAAGAAAAAGAAGAGGAGGAAGATGAAGAAGAAGAAGAAAAAGAAAAAGAAGAAGAAGAGGAAGAAGAAGAAGAAGAAGAAGAAGAAGAAGGGGAAGAGGAAGAGGAAAAGGAAGAAGAAGAAGAAGAAGAAGAATAGGAGGATGAAGAAGAAGAAGAAGAAGAAGAGGAAGAAGAAGAAGAAGAGGAAGATGAAGAAGATTCTTGATTTTCTCCCTCCTGCCTTTGCAGTTTTTAGTGGGGGACCGGAGGAGACACATTAGTGGTGGAAATGTAAGATTTTTCATAAAATACAATTAAAAAGGAATTTAATTAACTTGAACCTGTATAAAGGGAAAAGGTTAGTTTTATCTCGGCCTTTACAAAGCCTAGAGATTAGTGGATCCACATTATGTGTCTAGTGCGGCATACATTTCATTCCAATTAATTCAAAACTAAAGGGGAAATGATGTAGTCTGATAATGGCAGACTTTCACACAGTACTTTAATCACCTCTACTATCAGCGGCGTGTATGGTCTCATAATTGCTTTAATTAGTGCAATTGAAAAATGTCCATGTGTTAGGCAGGAAAAGTTTGAGTGCACCTGAACAATGGCGAGAGAGGTGGCCAGTTAAGTGGAACTTGAAAGAGTCTAAGAGGGACATCCCTCTTGAACCCAGAGAGATCAGTATGAATTGATAATGTAGTCCTGGAAGAGGAGGAGTTTTGGCACCTTCCAGAGGAAGGCATAAAGCCATGCAGAGACACATGTACGGTGTCCATTTTAGGACATCAGTCTTTTCCAGCAGACAATGCATTACTAATGCCTTCAGGGTTAAGAAAGGACACCATTTCAGGTTAGAATAGATGCAATGAAGTTTGAAGACTGAAAAGTGTCCTAAAATGGATTTCGAAATGGTGGCCTTTAGTCAGTCCAACCACACTGGGCTTCCATCTCATCTCTCATCCCTGCTATTGTAGCTCTTCATCAAAAACCATCTGAAGGAGACATTGAAAAGTGTGACAGATGTGACATCATCAAAGTGGGACAACAAGTTATCTCCCTGCAATGTTGTGAAATCAAGCGTATGAAGTGAGTTCCAAGCTTGTCGAAGCCCGATGCCCCACTGTAGAAGCACCATAGCTCTCCGTAAATTACCACGCTCTTTGTAGACTCTCTCTCTGTAGACCCCTGGCACCCTGAGCCTTGATCATGTTTAATAATGCCCTCTTTCCTTCAACCCCCCCCAGGCCCCTCATGCATCTTGCATCCATCCATCCCCCCTGAACAATATGGAGGATATAAAGGAATAATAGAGACAACTCCAGGCTTGAGTCCCCAGGCCTCTGAGACGCAGGATCCACTTTCTGCTTCACTTCACATGCAGAGCCCCATATTAAAACAAATCCCCATCTCGGCTCCCCACCACCATTGTGTTGGTGTGCGTGATGTGTGGTGTTTGTGTGCAGATTGGCGTGCGAACGGACAGATGTGCGGAGTCTCTCTCTGTAGTGTGTGTTTGTGCTGTAGCATGTGTGTGTGGATGTGTGTCTGTGTGGTGTGTCCCCTTGCGTGTGTGTGTGTGTGTGTGTGTGTGTGTGTGTGTTCAGCTCACTGGGTCTTGGGGGTACCATGCCTCAGTAACCCACAGCCACACACAATATTTACCATTCATATTCCAAGCTAGCGTTATTAGATTTGGTGCTTTGTGGACAATACCCAGAGATAAATGAGCACAATGCCTTCCGATGACATCATGTATTCTTCTCGACTGTGATGCATATATGCCAATTAGGACTGTTGTTATGAATGTCTTGTAAATGCAGTTGATGTCCCTTTAGAAGTGTTGCATTTTTGTCTCTTGGATGTTGAGCACTCGTGCATTATTTAATCATGTTTGGGATGTTGAATGAATGAGCTAATGAATTTATTAGATAATTAAAAAATACATACAGCCGAGTCACTTGCGTTAGTCTGAGACGTAGTCCTGAAACCTCAAATGACACAACCCCTTTAATTAAGACTAATTACTTTCTTTGTGCTACAGGGAGATAATCAATTCCACTGGCATCAACATTTCCCGTAACAGAAAATCAGCCCCCTTTATGCTATTGGCTTACAGACAATGTGAGCGTTTTCCCATCTCTGCTTATAACAATTCCCTCATTGTGAACCCAATTGAATCATTTCCATGAGCATCCACATGTACGCAAATAAGTGCAAATAATACCACATCTTACTTCCTGGTTTTGGGGTGAATCCTATAGGTAGTGTTAAGTTATGGCTCAGACCCATTCGACTCTGGGGGATTATGATGGTGGATGTGGTGGATGCCAGGGTAGTCAGTCAGCATGGGGGGGATATCATCCCTGGCCCAGTGTCCTATCCTCTGTCCCCTGGGGACTGGCCCCTAATCACATCTGGCTAGCTGAACTCAGATAATGAATCTAAATGGATCAATCTAAATTGGTCCTTTTGAGGAGCACAAAGATATAGGGTCCTGGAACAGTGTTGGTGCCTCGGACTGGTCCTCATCTGCAACTTTCAATCGCCGGTGCAGTCTTGCGTATCCCTTTAATTCCTTTTCTCACTCCATTATTTACATGTATGACCCTGCTAAAAGGGGGCTGTGTCGGTCATTTCTGCACCCTCACCATATGGACATATGGAACAAAGAAGAATGGCTTTGGTTGGTATTTTAACTGAACATTAGATAGGGCTTTTTTTAAGGTCTTTTTTTAAAATATCTCTTACACGTTAGTAATAATTGTTTCTAACTCAGTAGGTATATTCCTTACATATTCCTTACTTATATGTAACACCTAGCCTATATGTCAGCATATTGAACTAGAACTACATAAGAAAAGAAAAAACACATCAATGGATGAAAAGCTAGCTGTGTCATTTAGGGCATGAAATAGAAACAGGTCTGAGTTCAGTGGTTCTAATTGAACATGGCCATCTGAAGAGAAAGAGCAGTCTGGTTCCTTCCTCTTTCCATCTGGATGTGGAGAGTCCCGCCCCCTGCCTGTCAGTCAGGGAAGTTACCCCTCCCTCCCCTCCAACCAGACACTGATACATCCACAGCCCCTTCTGCCTGTCAATCAAAGTCATCTGCTCTTCCTGCTCCTTTCAAGCTCATGTGAAGTGGGGGGAAAATAGATTATGGGTGCAATACGACTCCTCTCTTTCAAGGGACTCCAGTTTTTAAGTCTGATGATGTCATTCCAATTGTTTTCCCCATAGAAGTACAATTACTATGTGAAACTATTTCAGTGTTTTTCCCTATGTTGTAGAAATATCATTATCTTCAACAATCATAATACAGTTGAAGTCGGAAGTTTACATACACTTAGGTTGGAGTCATTAAAACTAATTTTTCAACCACTCCACAAATTTCAAACTATAGTTTTGAAGTCGGTTAGGACATCTTCTTTGTGCATGACACAAGTCATTTTTCCAACAATTCTTTACAGACAGATGATATCACATATAATTCACTGTATCACAATTCCAGTGGTCAGAAGTTTACATACACTACGTTGACTGTGCCTTTAAACAGCTTGGAAAATTCCAGAAAATGATGTCATGGCTTTAGAAGCTTCTGATAGGCTAATTGGCATAATTTGAGGAAAATGGAGGTGTACCTGTGGATGTATTTCAAGGCCTACCTTCAAACTCAGTGCCTCTTTGCTTGACATCATGGGAAAATCAAAAGAAATCAGCCAAGACCTCAGAAAAAAAATGCAGACCTCCACAAGTCTGGTTCATCCTTGGGAGCAATTTCCAAAGGCCTGAAGGTACCACGTTCATCTGTACAAACAATAGTACGCCAGTATAAACACCATGGGACCACGCAGCCGTCATACCGCTCAGGAAGGAGACGCATTCTGTCTCCTAGAGATGAACGTACTTTGGTGCGAAAAGTGCAAATCAATCCCAGAACAACAGCAAAGGACCTTGTGAAGATGCTGGAGGAACCAGGTACAAAAATATCTATATCCACAGTAAAACTAGTCGTATATAGACATAACCTGAAAGGCCGCTCAGCAAGGAAGAAGACAATGCTCCAAAACCGCCATAAAAAAGCCAGACTACGGTTTGCAACTGCACACGGGGACAAAGATCATACTTTTTGGAGAAATGTCCTCTGGTCTGATTAAACAATAATAGAAATGTTTGGCCATAATGATCATCGTTATGTTGGGCGGAAAAGGGGACGCTTGCAAGCCGAAGAACACCATCCTAACTGTGAAGCACAGGGGTGGCAGCATCATGTTGTGGGGGTGCTTTGCTGCAGGAGGGACTGGTGCACTTCACAAAATAGATGGCATCATGAGGAGGGAAAATTATGTGGATATATTGAAGCAACATCTCAAGACATCAGTCAGGAAGCTTGGTCGCAAATGGGTCTTCCAAGTGGACAATGACCCCAAGCATACTTCCAAAGTTGTGGCAAAATGGCTTAAGGACAACAAAGTCAAGGTATTGGAATGGCCACAAAGCCCTGACCTCAATCCTATAGAAAATTTTGGGCAGAACTGAAAAAGCGTGTGCGAGCAAGGAGGCCTACAAACCTGACTCAGTTACACCAGCTCTGTCAGGAGGAATGGGACAAAATTCACCCAACTTATTATGGGAAGCTTGTGGAAGGCTACCCGAAATGTTTGACCCAAGTTAAACAATTTAAAGGCAATGCTCCAAATACTAATTGAGTGTATGTAAACTTCTGAACCACTGGGAATGCGATGAAAGAAATAAAAGCTGAAATAAATCATTTTCTCTACTATTATTCTGACATTTCACATTCTAAAAATAAAGTGGTGATCCTAACTGACCTAAGACAAGGAATTTGAACTAGGATTAAATGTCAGGAATTGTGAAAGACTGAGTTTAAATGTATTTTACTAAGGTGTATGTAAACTTCTAAACTGCATGTCTTTACTAACAATCATATATTTTTCTAAATGTTCTCTCTAAATCAGTGTATGCCTGTTCGGTATAGTATATCATCATCATCATCCTCTCTTTTTCCAGAGCTCAGTGTTATGGGAATCTCCCCAGCAGGCTTCAGTCCTGCTGGGGAGATCGTGGTATAGGATCCAGTGCTGGCCGGATGGACCCAGTCTATGAATGTTTATACCAGACCGGCTCTGGCACTAGAACCTCATGAGTACCGTCGGTGTTGGTTTTACACTGCTTTCACAGTTATAAATTGCATTCTTTCTGCCTCTTTTACAAATTAGAAGCAGGGCCCTGCTCTCAAGGAGAGGGAGATGAGAGAGGGAGGAGTGTGTGGATAATCTGTCGAAGAGCACGTTCTAGTGGTTTGAGAGAGCACAGCAGCTCGGTGTGGGACCCGCGGGAGAGGAGCAGACTGCCACCCTGTCTCTGTCTGTCGACACTGCAGCGCCAAAGCCCTCACACCAGCAAGGCTGTTCACTTTTCACAGCAACAACTAATCGGGATGGCAAAGGGGGAGAGCCCTGGGGAAAGAACACAATTAAAGAACACAATTAGCTCCTGACTTAAAACACGTATTTTTAATGTAAGGCTGTCCTAATATGGACACCGTAATGGTGAAAACTGTAGCAAAAATATTTTTAGGATCATCATAACCACTTTTGTGACACTATGAAACAAAATACGTTTTGTATTTAAATGGAGAAGATTGTGTGAACTGGAAACATTGTTCATGCAGGAGAAACAAGTCCTCCTCGCAGTTCCAAGCGAGTCGTAGTGCCAAGCGAGCCGCTACTAGTTTGTTCACCAACAGTTCAATACAGCCAAGGCAGGAAAGCAGGATCCTGATGAAAATATTAAATGGTGTATTCTCTGGTTTATTAAGCTAGATATTAAATCCAGATATTAAATCCCAAAAATGTATGTTTTTCATACATTTAAAACACTGATGTATTAGTGCCATTTGCACTACCTCTTCATGGAAACGCCCTATTATAATAATACCTCTTCATGGAAACACCCTACTATAATAATACCTCTTCATGGAGACGCCCTACTATAATAATACCTCTTCATGGAGACACCCTACTATAATAATACCTCTTCATGGAAACGCCCTATTATAATAATACCTCTTCATGGAAACGCCCTACTATAATAATACCTCTTCATGGAGACGCCCTACTATAATAATACCTCTTCATGGAGACACCCTACTATAATAATACCTCGTCATGGAAACGCCCTACTATAATAATACCTCTTCATGGAACGCCCTACTATAATAATACCTCTTCATGGAAACGCCCTACTATAATAATACCTCTTCATGGAAACACCCTCCTCTTCATGGAAACGCCCTACTATAATAATACCTCTTCATGGAAACGCCATACTATAATAATACCTCTTCATGGAAACGCCCTACTATAATAATACCTCTTCATGGAAACGCCCTACTATAATAATACCTCTTCATGGAAACGCCTACTATAATAATACCTCTTCATGGAAACACCCTACATAAATAATACCTCTTCATGGAAACCCTACTATAATAATACCTCTTCATGGAAACGCCCTACTATAATAATACCTCTTCATGGAACGCCCTACTATAATAATACCTCTTCATGGAAACGCCCTACTATAATAATACCTCTTCATGGAAACGTCCTACTAAATAATACCTCTTCATGGAGACACCCTACTATAATAATACCTCTTCATGGAGACACCCTACTATAATAATACCTTTCATGGAAACGCCCTACTATAATAATACCCTTCATGGAAACGCCCCTACTTTAATAATACCTCTTCATGGAGACCACCTACTATAATAATACCTCTTCATGGAGACACCCTACTATAATATACCTCGTCATGGAAACGCCTACTATAATAATACCTCTTCATGGAGACACCCTACTATAATAATACCGTTCATGGAAACGCCCTACTATAAAATACCTCTTCATGGAGACACCCTACTATAATAATACCTCTTCATGGAAACACCCTACTATAATAATACCTCGTCATGGAAACGCCCTACTATAATAATACCTCTTCATGGAAACGCCCCACTATAATAATACCTCTTCATGGAGACACCCTACTATAATAATACCTCTTCATGGAGACACCCTACTATAATAATACCTCGTCATGGAAACCCCTACTATAATAATACCTCTTCATGGAGACACCCTACTATAATAATACCCTTCATGGAAACGCCCTACTATAATAATACCTCTTCATGGAGACACCCTACTATAATAATACCTCTTCATGGAAACACCCTACAATAATAATACCTCGTTCGGAAACGCCCTACTATAATAATACCTCTTCATGGAAACGCCCCACTATAATAATACCTCTTCATGGAAACGCCCTACTATAATAATACCTCTTCATGGAGACACCCTACTATAATAATACCTCTTCATGGAAACGCCCACTATAATAATACCTCTTCATGGAAACGCCCTACTATAATAATAACCTCTTCATGGAAACGCCCTACTATAATAATACCTCTTCATGGAAACGCCCTACTATAATAATACCTCTTCATGGAGACGCCCTACTATAATAATACCTCTTCATGGAGACACCCTACTATAATAATACCTCTTCATGGAAACGCCCTACTATAATAATACCTCTTCATGGAAACTCCCTACTATAATAATACCTCTTCATGGAGCACCCTACTATAATAATACCTCTTCATGAGGACACCCTACTATAATAATACCTCGTCATGGAAACGCCCTACTATAATAATACCTCTTCATGGAGACACCCTACTATAATAATACCTCTTCATGGAAACACCCTACTATAATAATACCTCGTCATGAAACGCCCACTATAATAATACCTCTTCATGGAAACGCCCCACTATAATAATACCTCTTCATGGAGACACCCTACTATAATAATACCTCTTCATGAAACGCCCTACTATAATAACTACCTCTTCATTGAAACGCCCTACTATAATAATACCTCTTCATGGAAACGCCCTACTATAATATACCTCTTCATGAGACACCCTACTATAATAATACCTCTTCATGGAAACGCCCTACTATAATAATACCTCTTCATGGAAACGCCCTACATAATAATACCTCTTCATGGAAACGCCCTACTATAATAATACCTTTTCATGGAACGCCCTACTATAATAATACCTCTTCATGGAAACGCCCTACTATAATAATACCTCTTCATAGGAGACACCCTACTATAATAATACCTCTTCATGGAAACGCCATACTATAATATACCTCTTCATGGAAACGCCCTACTATAATAATACCTCTTCATGGAGACACCCTACTATAATAATACCTCTTCATGAAACGCCATACTTATAATAATACCTCTTCATGGAAACGCCCTACTATAATAATACCTCTTCATGGAGACACCCTACTATAATAATACCTCTTCATGGAAACGCCCTACTATAATAATACCTCTTCATGGAAACGCCCTACTATAATAATACCTCTTCATGGAAACTCCCTACTATAATAATACCTTTCATGGAAACGCCCTACTATAATAATACCTCTTCATGGAAACGCCCTACTATAATAATACCTCTTCATGGAAACGCCCTACTATAATAATACCTCTTCATGGAAACGCCCTACTATAATAATACCTCTTCATGGAGACGCCCTACTATAATAATACCTCTTCATGGAAACGCCCTACTATAATAATACCTCTTCATGGAAACGCCCTACTATAATAATACCTCTTCATGGAGACGCCCACTATAATAATACCTCTTCATGGAGACGCCCTACTATAATACTTCTGGAAATAAAAATAAGCCACTGCTGTTCAGATGTGTGATGTATTTATTAATATAATCTTCAATGACTGGTTGTGTTTCCCCCTATATGGCACCATCAGCTGTCACCATTTAACCCCACACATCATCAGGTCTGCCCCACAATACCACCGCAACAATGGGAACAAATCGCATGAGTGTCTGTGTCCACACCAGGCCACAAGCACCCCCATCTATCATGGCCCTTGGATAGGGCCGCGTCCTGCCTTCGCTCTCCACACAACAGCACCCCCAAACCGGAGCCTTTCGACATACCGACCCCTGGGACCGACCACCAGCCAACCGGCCCGCTGGTCCAGCGACCGGTTCAAAGGCACATTAGAGAGGTTTTGTTTTATCCGAAGTGGCCTTTTGTGGGGTCTCTTGTGCTCTGTTGTCGGCTGCCACAGGAGGGGGACATCATCAGTCACAGGGCTGAATGGCCAGGGGGGTAAGAGGGGAAAGAGGGTTCGAGTGACCCCCCCTCTGAGCTGACATGGAGGTTCCTCATTTAATGACAGAGCTCTCTGACCGCTTCCCTGCTGAGCAACTGTGGAGCATCAACGGTCAGTCTCAACGGTCAGCTCTCCTGAGTGCTTCACATAAGGACTGCTGTAGCCTAATGTTATTAAAGTCCTCAACACGTGAAGGAGGGTGGCCTTTAAGGGGATATACAGCCTGGACTTACAGATGTGAAGTGAGAGCCGCTTGACACCGTTTAGATATTTGAATGAGCCCGATTAGATATATGAATGTTCTACTTATCTGAGACCTGAACTCAGTCTTCCTCAAAACCGCCTCTTAATTTGAGAGAATTAAACAAGTATTAATAGTAGGCCTGAAAAGCCAGACAGTTACTTCAAGACGTACGTCAGAAAAAGTCAACAAATCAGTTTTAGCTGCATGCGGTATTTATTTCAAGGCGAGCTATTGGACTCAGAAACCAGGAAGTTGGCCCAGAGGATTCCTGCATGAAATAGACACAAGGTGCGTTTAATGTAGAGCTTCAGGATCATTTCATTAGGATGTTAAAATACCATGTCCATGACCACATCAGAACCTTTCTTTGCTTTACAGTCTCTCCAAAAATAATTTCCTTACGCTGAGGACGTCTAATACCCTCAGATAACTTTAACATTGTTTCCCCTCCAAAATAAGAAGACAAGGGATTTATTGCTTCAAAACCAGGAGCAGGATTATGACATGGTTGACATCATTTGATATTCTTCCCAGGAGTTCTGAAAGTGGTCCATTAGTTGTATTATTTCTGTAAGAGTGGGTGCCAACTGTGCAGTCTGTTCATGTTACCCACTGTTACTGTGCTGCGGAGAGCATGTGTGTGTGTGTGTGTGTGGTGTTCAAATACAGTGAATGGTAAATGTCGCATTTGATTTGAATATTTTCTCAAACACTGCATAGAGTGCCAATGATGCTACATAACTACATAAGTCGACATGCCACTGAGGTTATGACATGAGAACCTCCTTGGGCTAAATCCAAATATAAATTGATGTCGAGAACAGGCAGATTTGAAGTAAAAGTATGGTGAGGACTACTCATCAAATGTCCTTGATTTTTATACATGAAAAAGGTGTCTTCATAAAATCCAGAATGCTTACATTCCCAAGACATTTGAAACAGCTAAAATTAGAACCATGCAATAAATCAGGGAAATCCTCCGTGATTTCAGATTTCAGCACCGATCAAAGTACAAAGCTGTTTCCATCAGATGGGAGTCTTAGATTGCGGGTGAACAGGGTGAGAGGTGCCGGAAGGACAGTGACATTCACGGGATTCGACATGGCGACATTGACACGGACGGCGAGATATCCACCCCGCCGCGGCCTACCGCCGCTCCGCCAAGCTGTTATCACAGTCGTCCCCGTTTCCAGGTCGCAACCCTCAGCGGCGCCGGCATTATTACGGCGCGGCTTGGTGCCACGGCGTGGCCCCAGATCTGCCATTGTCCACGGGCGAAGCGTGGCCGCGAGGCACTGAGCCTCCCTGGCAACCATCTGCCCTGTTCTGCCACCACGGCCCCAGCTTAGGACGGGCATGCCCCGACACATTAAAAGACTAACTGAAGACTCACTGGGACAAAAACCGGGCCAATAGAGGACTACAACACACACAAAAGAAGAAGGAATGAGGCCTCTGAAGAAAATGTTAAGCAGACAGAGAGAGAAAAAGAGAGCGAGAGAGTGAGAGAGAGAGAGAGAGAGGGGGGGGGGAGAGAAAAGGGGATGTGAAACCATACTTAGGCAGTGCATTTAGGAGAAGTTGTAGAGAAGATTTAGAGGATGAGTTTTCTCTCACACGATCTCATCTCGTCTGTGACGCTCAGAGCTACTCCTCACCTTGGATAACATGTTACTGAGGAAAAGTGAGGCTCAGATGACACTTGACAATGATGAAAACACATACGGCATATTTTCTTCCTGAGAAGCAGTGATTCAGTCGAATATCATAATAATATGTTGGCTTCTCCTACAACACATGAAACCATAGCCTTGGGTAATGAGGGAAAGTCACAATTCACTTTATTAAACAACTGCATAACATTTGCATTTTTCTTGCAAAGATATTAAGAAATTGTAACATGCCAGTCAAACTATATCATCTTCTTTCCCTGATATTGTTATTCATTGTTTTATTGAATATGGGATGTCATATCATTTAATTGTAATAACCCTATGTACTATTCATTTTGGCTTTAGACCACAAATGATGTTTCAGAAGGTTAATTACTGCAGTGGGCTAAATCAGAGTGATTCTTGGTAGTCTTAAACAAATCTACTGTGAAATAAAAGTTTACACCTCACAGACATGGTTATGGGCTTAAAAACAGAGGACACCTGTACCATGTCAGATATAGAGTTGAAATGTATTACATTGAGTTTGCATCCCAATATTTCACTTTATTTACATCACAGAACACTGAAATATAACAAAACCGTTTCACATAGAAACACCGGCATTTCAGCGTCTTTTTTTTGACACAATATTTATTCATTAGGAAAAATATGAATAACATTCCAACCATTAGTCCAGTAGATAATTTGACAGCGGGAAAGGGTTACAATTATATTGGTATGTTCTGCATCCAATGACATGGATGTCTCATGTTCTTTGACCTTTCTCACCTTGTTTTGCCTATATATATTCTACCCCATGGCCTGGTCGTTTCATTGTGATAGTAAGCCTTCACAATAAACTATGATGCCAGCAGTTGGCAACAGCTATTATCACTATAGACACTGACCCTGGTATCAAGAAAGTCCCGCTATTTTGTGTACCCAATGACATGTCTTATTGCTCTTTGACCTTTCCCATCTTGTTTTGCCTATTTCTAGTCTACCACATGGACATGCCTTCTAACCACGGTATTATCAGCTTTGACAATGCTACTACTGTGTTGTACTGACATATCATACCCACAGACATTGACCCTGGAGTCAACAAAGTCCCTCTAACCAACAGCACAAAGACAAACAGAATACTGTGTGTAAGATGTAACTGTTGACGTCTTTGTGACCGAGTTGCGTGGACATGTTTGTCTTTGGGACTCTAAAACGTTGGTGACAGTTTGGACCAGCGGTGTGTCTCAGTGGGGTGACAGTTGAAAGGTAAGGTTTACCGAATTTCCTAAACAGTGACTGGGGAGACTGGCAGGCTGCTTCCCCACGCCATAGACCCAGGGTGGTGTTGGGCGGGGCTGGGCGGGGCACAATGCCGAATTAATCCCAGATACATCTTCCACTGTCGGACGCCTTGGCTTGTGTTCGCCTTATCGCCCCGACCCAGGGTGCCTCAGAGACATTGACCCGCTCCTTTAGGCGAGTCACCTTCATCCCCTCTAACGTCTCCTTTAACATGCAAACACCCTGCCTTTGTCTTCTCTGGCTCCTGGTGCCCTTTTGTAGGCCCCGTCCCCAGCACCAGCCTGGAAACAGAGCGGGGCCGCGACAGGGAGATGATGGAGCCCTGTTTGATTTAGAAACCAACCGACGATTCCTCTTTACCCAGAATTCTTAGCAAAACCACTTATAACAGTGGGTTGAATCAACATAAGGATATAGGATAGAGCTGGTTCAATGTGCTTCACTTCTATCAAAACTCTTGGTTGGGGTTCCTGAAATTCTCTTGAAATAC
The DNA here is from genome assembly GCF_002910315.2 of Salvelinus sp. IW2-2015. Lineage (NCBI taxonomy): Eukaryota > Metazoa > Chordata > Actinopteri > Salmoniformes > Salmonidae > Salvelinus > Salvelinus sp. IW2-2015. Next base: position 35,560,961 of record NC_036867.1, on the reverse strand, counting down.
TTTGTAAGATCATTCATCATTCATCCATAAATATTCTACCTATTATGTTGATTTATTTTTAATTGCATGTGTTAATATAGACAAAAACTGATGGTCAGCAGTGCTGGAAAGCCATTAGCTAGCCATAATAACCATGAACTTTTGGCACAAAGTTGTCTTCAAGATAATCTGCTTTGCTCCCTGTTTTAGCTCCCTYAGTTCCTGAGAGCATTCAAAGACAACCGTTCACACACACTGTTCGAGCATGTGCAAGAGAAGATCGTCTCGTGGGGGGAGGGTCATGGGATCTAAGAGTTTAGACCATCGAGAGGTTGGAAACAGAGGTTAAAGGGGGGTGGGGGTCTTCCTCTCCTGTCTGGACCACACAGAGGCACAGACTCTCCCTGCCACCAGGGCAGATGGGAAAGATGTGATGTCAACCAACCAATAGAGAGTGAGCGCCATCCAACGGGGATGTTTAGACCCTGGGATCAAACACCCTTTATCCAGTGTGGTCCGGCTGATTCCCTTTTATATACTTCCTGAGTCGAGGCAGACCCCTTTGAGACCTCGGGGTTGGCAACAAGGCCGGTGAAAAAGGGGAGAGAGAGGGATGACACAAAGATATGATGAATGTAGCAGATGAAAATGAGACGGGGAATGGTGGCGCATTGCCAAGTCTCTTTCCCCCCGGTGCATTTTCAAAGAGCAGGGGGGCCTGAGGAAGGCTAGAATTCACCATGACCACCAGCAGATGCTCTCCCTCTCTTTAGTCTAGTCTTCTCTTCTAGTCATCTCGTCTTCTTTCCTCTACACTAGACGCCTCAGCTCTCACATACAATGTCTTGAACCAGAGGGACGTATAGGCCAGTCTCTATATCTGCAAAGATCATGCAACGCCTATTTCATATTTTATCTTGTAAGGTTAATGATTTTGACTGGACTCAGTTCAGGACAAAGTTGTGAGGTTTCATCTATCTGATCAACAACATAAAGTATCTCTATTTGAAAAGGGATCTATGTTTGAGTGGACACTATTTGAAAAGGGATCTCTGTTTGAGTGGACTATATTTGAAAAGGGATCTCTATTTGAGTGGACTCTATTTGATTAACGATCTCTATTTGAGTGGACTCTATTTGAAAAATGATCTCTATTTGAGTGGACTCTATTTGAANATGATCTCTATTTGAGTGGACTCTATTTGAAAAATGATCTCTATTTGAGTGGACTCTATTTGAAAAATGATCTCTATTTGAGTGGACTCTATTTGCGTCTACATATTTGACCCAATGCCATTTATATCCTGACTCGCTCCGGGTTCGGTCCTCATTTTAACGTCATGAGGACCGCAGATGGAAATGTTTACTCGCGTTTATACTTGTGCCGTAACCCACTAATGTATTTGTACAGAGAGGTACTAAATGTCTAAGTACCAACATACAAATGGAATGTTGTTACTAAAGTAAATACTGAGATATAGTATTATTACATAGGTATAAGGGCCAATTACATGGCAATTGGACAAATAAAGGTTTAATGAATATGGTCAAATGAAATTGACTGTGTTTCAAAGAGAGGGTTGAATGATTCAAAGGATTAATACTTTATTAGTAAGTCCAATCAGAGGTATTGAAATCAGGACAACAACACACCAGTAATTTACCTGGATTACAGCGTTCCAGACTCCTGATGTGGGTTTGAAAGAGAGAGGATTTGCCATTTGACCTTTGGTACCTTTTGTCAACGTGAGTGGTCTCAGTGTTTGCCGACGACCCCCGCTGACATGAGTGATTTACAGGGCCTAGCTCAGGAGTTTATACACTTCAGTATTTAGTATCACTGTCATAAGACACTCGGACTCCGATTCTGATCTACAGCTGTTCCAGGTCCAGTACTCGTCTTTTGTTCAGTGGTAACCTGCACGTACATGTGTACACCAATGGCAAGTACCGTTTTCAGCAAAATTACTTTCTGAAATCACACAAAACAACACGCATATGGTGGATAACTAATTATTTTGTGTTCTTCACGATTTTTTGTTGTTGCTGTTGACAGGGAGTAGTGTACGGTTTTGTCAGCCATTTTCTAATAGAAAG
>NC_036867.1:35551385-35553885 GCF_002910315.2 Salvelinus sp. IW2-2015 | reverse complement strand
AGGATCCCCGCGTTCATCGGGTTTATCTTTCTAATTATATTGCTACTCACCTTTTAAGGAAGCCGGGGCTGAGCCGCCGTTTGTAAAGGGGAGGGTTCGTATCCCCAGTTCCCCTGTGAGTATGGGCATTGGGCCCCTCCATTCAGCCTTGTTCACCTCCACCTCCCCCCACCTCTTCTGCCCCCCCTCCGCCTTTTCAATGCTAAAATGTCACCTTTGTATCTACTGGGTCCCTTTGAATGCCGAACGGTGCACCTGGCATCTCCAGCACACCGCCAGGGGTTGGGAGATAAAACTCCCCAGGCTTCCTCTTCATTTCTGGGCATTGAGAGAGGAAGAGGCCCCCTGGGACCTCCCAGGACCTTCTCTACCTCCCCAAACACACACAGTCACCACCTCAAACCCCCAGCCACTCTGTCTTATCATATCGGCTCCATACCCAATGTTGCCCAGTTTTTCTCTCAGATCCACGTCGACCCCAGTGGGACCTAGATGTATTCATACATTCACACAATGAGGGGTTATGATGAACACATTTTATTGGCTGGCATATGTGGGAAAGCATGACGTGGCTTGACCTCTGAGAGACAGCCTATCTATTTTGTTTTGCATATTGGACCGAATCCCTAGAGTATAGATTATGTAAAGACATAGCACTCACCAGAAAGACTGAGGTGTGACATATTCGGAAAGTATTCAGACCTCTTGACTTTTTCCACATTTTGTTTTACGTCACAGCCTTATTCTAAAATTGAAAAATGACATGAAAAATGTCCTCATCAATCTACACACAATACCCCATAATGACAAAGCGAGAACAGGTTTTTAGACATTTTTACAAATGCATAAAAAATTATGAACAGAAATACCTTATTTCCATAAGGTATTACAGACCCTTTGCTATGAGGGTTTCCCAAGGTTGCTTAGCAGTTCAGACGTCTTTTTCTGTTCCGTATTGTTTGTGTCCTGTATATATATTTACACCTCTCTTCACTTATCTTTTATTTATTTTATCATCCAAGAACTCAACTACAAAAGCTTTCCTGCAAAAGCTTTCCTGCAACCCGCTTCACCAATTACTAAAAAGTAATATTTACCTCAAACTGAAAATCCATCGTGGAAGCCAGCCAGGGGCTAATTCAGAAGCTAGCCTGAAAGCTAACCAGTAGCTACTCCGATAGCTAGCCAGAAGCTAATCTGTAGCTGCCCCGAAATTAGCCGGTTTGCTGGCTAGCTGTGTTAACAACTTCTCCAGGCGAGCTTCAATGCCATACAACTCTCCTTCCGTGGCCTCAACTGCTCTTAAATACAAGTAAAACCAAATGCATGCTCTTCAACCGATCGCTGCCTGCCCCTGCCCGCCTGTCCAACATCACCACTTTGGACGGTTCTGACTTAGATAAATGTGGACAACTACAAATACCTAGGTGTCTGGTTAGACTGTAAACTCTCCTTCCAGACTCACATCAAACATCTCCAATCCAAAGTCAAATCTAGAATTGGCTTCCTATTCCGCAACAAAGCATCCTTTACTCATGCTGCCAACATACCCTTGTAAAACTGACCATCCTACCAATCCTCGACTTCGGTGATGTCATTTACAAAAATAGCCTCCAAAACCCTACTCAATAAATTGGATGCAGTCTATCACAGTGCCATCCGTTTTGTCACCAAAGCCCCATATACTACCCACCACTGCGACCTGTACACTCTCGTTGGCTGGCCCTCGCTTCATACTCGTCGCCAAACCCACTGGTTCCAGGTCATCTACAAGACCCTGCTAGGTAAAGTCCCCCCTTATCTCTGCTCGCTGGTCACCATAAGCAGCACTATCTGTAGCACGCGCTCCAGCAGGTATATCTCTCTAGTCACCCCAAAACCAATTCTTCCTTTGGACGCCTCTCCTTCCAGTTCTCTGCTGCCAATGACTGGAACGAACTACAAAAATCTCTGAAATTGAAACACCTATCTCCCTCACTAGCTTTAAGCACCAGCTGTCAGACAGCTCATAGATTACTGCACCTGTACATAACCCATCTACAATTTAGCCCAAACAACTACCTCTTTACCTACTGTATTTTTTTTATTAATTTATTTTGCTCCTTTGCACCCCATTATTTTCTGTCTCTACTTTGCACTTTCTTCCGCTGCAAACAACCATTCAGGGTTTTTTTTAGTTTTATTTTACTTGCTGTGTTGTATTCACTTCACCTCCATGGCCTTTTATATTTTTATTTATTTATACATATATTGTTTGCCTTCACCTCCCTTATCTCACCTCACTTGCTCACATTGTATATAGACTTATTTTTTTTTCACTGTATTATTGACTATATGTTTGTTTACTCCATGTGTAACTATGTGTTGTTGTATGTGTCGAACTGCTTTGCTTTATCTTGGCCAGTCGCAATTGTAAATGAGAACGTGTTCTCAATTTGCCTACCTGGTTAATAAAGGTTAAATAAATAAAAAAAAAAAAAAAAAATTGGACTCGGAACTT
>NC_036867.1:35541670-35545293 GCF_002910315.2 Salvelinus sp. IW2-2015 | reverse complement strand
CGTTGGTTTCAGCTGGCCTCGTGTTGTGGTCATCAGCTATTCCTCTAGCTCGATAACCTACCGGCACTTTTGTGCAACGCGACTCGGACCGGAGCATCCGGACTTCTTCTCTCTCAGTTTCCCGGATTCCAGCGCAGGCTTGGTCACTTGCACCTTGACTTCGCAGCTAGCTAGCTGCAAACCGTGTGACGATTGGCTTACGTCGACCCCGGAGCAAACTCAAATCATCCTGGAGCTAGCCAGCTGAGGAGTTCCATCACATCCGAGCTCAGGTGCATCCTGTTTCCATTGGTCATCCTTGAGATGTTTCCACAACTTGACGTATATTATATTTTCGATTACATTTAGTTACCGGTTTAAGGGGGTGATTCACTGTCTGAGTTTGTACAGCCTCCCACACATAAACACACACAAGGAGTTATTGGGATCATCAGGAGCTATTTAAACATGATGGTAGAACGAGCCACAGTTCCTAACACAGGGAAAGAACACCTAACCCTTCGGTGTGAGGACCAACTAGAGGGTTCACTAGACCCCCTAGTCGGCCTCTAACGTGTTAGCTATACATCAGTCCTATCTGACTGTGTGAGTACGGGAACGCCATAATTGCTATCTTCAAGCCTGAACAGTCGATCGCCACATAATCACGCTGCCAGTTGCTATCGTTGCTACCACACGACACCTATTCCCAAGATGGGGTGTGTAGATTTGACAGTACCTCTTCTATTGCTTATGTTATTCGTCGGTCCTTTGTAGCTGAGTTGGTAGCGCATGGTGCTTGTAATGCCAGGGTAGTGGGTTCGATTCCTGGGACCACCCACACGTTAAACGTATGCCCGCAATGACTGGGAGTCGCTTTGGAAAAAAGAGTCTGCTAAATGGCGTATACTATTAATGAACATCATTTGTTTTGTATCATTTTGAAATGGGTTTGTTCCTGTGGGTGTTTGGCTGGAATATTATGAGTATTAGAACACACGTTGGTTAGAATTGCATTTCCAGTCGTACTAATATGAAGTTGATACATTTAATCCTACAATCACATTTGAATTCTATTCTGTATACTAACTATACTAAGAATTCCCTGGGATTCACATAGATCTCGTTGTGGGTTGTTGTCCTTGGTCCTGACCTTTAAAACCCACCACAACATTTAGTGGATTTGAATGTCAGCAACGCTTGGCAACCATCAAGATGACGTTCCACCCAAAACAACATCAATTCTGCTCTTGTTAAGTCTGTGTTACACTTTCTCCAGGGCGCAGCTTCAATGCCATACAACTCTCCTTCCGTGGCCTCAACTGCTCTTAAATACAAGTAAAACCAAATTGCATGCTCTTCAACCGATCGCTGCCTGCCCCTGCCCGCCTGTCCAACATCACCACTTTGGACGGTTCTGACTTAGATAAATGTGGACAACTACAAATACCTAGGTGTTCTGGTTAGACTGTAAACCTCCTTCCAGACTCACATCAAACATCTCCAATCCAAAGTCAAATCTAGAATTGGCTTCCTATTCCGCAACAAAGATCCTTTACTCATGCTGCAAACATACCCTTGTTTAAAACTGACCATCCTACCAATCCTCGACTTCGGTATGTCATTTACAAAAATGCCTCCAAAAACCCTACTCAATAAATTGGATGCAGTCTATCACAAGTGCCATCCGTTTGTCACCAAAGCCCCATATACTACCCACCACTGCGACCTGTACACCTCTCGTTGGCTGGCCCTCGCTTCATACTCGTCGCCAAACCCACTGGTTCCAGGTCATCTACAGACCCTGCTAGGTAAAGTCCCCCCTTATCTCTGCTCGCTGGTCACCTAGAGCAGCACTATCTGTAGCACGCGCTCCAGCAGGTATATCTCTCTAGTCACCCAAAACCAATTCTTCCTTTGGACGCCTCTCCTTCCAGTTCTCTGCTGCCAATGACGCGAACGAACTACAAAAATCTCTGAAATTGAACACCTATCTCCCTCACTAGCTTTAAGCACCAGCTGTCAGACAGCTCATAGATTACTGCACCTGTACATAACCCATCTACAATTTAGCCCAAACAACTACCTCTTTACCTACTGTATTTTTTTTATTAATTTATTTTGCTCCTTTGCACCCCATTATTTTCTGTCTCTACTTTGCACTTTCTTCCGCTGCAAACAAACCATTCAGGGTTTTTTTTAGTTTTATTTTACTTTGCTGTGTTGTATTCACTTCACCTCCATGGCCTTTTATATTTTTATTTATTTATACTATATTGTTTGCCTTCACCTCCCTTATCTCACCTCACTTGCTCACATTGTATATAGACTTATTTTTTTTTCACTGTATTATTGACTATATGTTTGTTTTAACTCCCATGTGTAACTATGTGTTGTTGTATGTGTCGAACTGCTTTGCTTTATCTTGGCCAGTCGCAATTGTAAATGAGAACGTATGTTCTCAATTTGCCTACCTGGTTAATAAAGGTTAAATAAATAAAAAAAAAAAAAAAAAATGAGACTCGAACTTGAGCTCAGGTGCATCCTGTTTCCATTGGTCATCCTTGAGATGTTTCCACAACTTGACGTATATTATATTTTGCGATTACATTTAGTTACCGGTTTAAGGGGTGATTCACTGTCTGAGTTTGTACAGCCTCCCACACATTAACACACACAAGGAGTTATTGGGATCATCAGGAGCTATTTAAACATGATGGTAGAACGAGCCACAGTTCCTAACACAGGGAAAGAACACCTAACCCTTCGGGTGTGAGGACCAACTAGAGGGTTCACTAGACCCCCTAGTCGGCCTCTAACGTGTTAGCATACATCAGTCCTTTCTGACTGTGTGAGTACGGAACGCCATAATTGCTATCTTCAAGCCTGAACAGTCGATCGCACATAATCAACGCTGCCAGTTGCTATCGTTGCTACCACACGACACCTATTCCCAAGATGGGGTGTGTAGATTTGACAGTACCTCTTCTATTGCTTTGTTATTCGTCGGCCTTTGTAGCTGAGTTGGTAGCGGCATGTGCTTGTAATGCCAGGGTAGTGGGTTCGATTCCTGGGACACCCACACGTTAAACGTATGCCCGCAATGACTGGGAGTCGCTTTGGAAAAAAGAGTCTGCTAATGGCGTATACTATTAATGAACATCATTTGTTTGTATCATTTTGAAATGGGTTTGTTCCTGTGGGTGTTTTGGCTGGAATATTATGAAGTATTAGAACACACGTTGGTAGAATTGCCATTTCCAGTGTACTAATATGAAGTTGATACATTTAATCCTACAATCACATTTTGAATTCTATTCTGTATATACTAACTATACTAAGAATTCCCTGGGATTCACATAGATCTCGGTGTGGGTTGTTGTCCTTGGTCCTGACCTTTAAAACCCACCACAACATTTAGTGGATTTGAATGTCAGCAACGCTTGGCAACCATCTAAGATGACGTTCCACCCAAAACAAACATCAATTCTGCTCTTGTTAAGTCCACGTCCCCTCACACACACACACCCACACACACACACACACACCACACACACACACACACACACACACACACACACACACACACACACACACACACACACACACACACACACACACACACACACACACACACACCACAC
>NC_036867.1:35531555-35541645 GCF_002910315.2 Salvelinus sp. IW2-2015 | reverse complement strand
ACACACACACACACACACACACACACACACACACACACACACACACACACACTGTAAGACAATCTTTCTCTCTTGCTGTCAGAGAACAAGCTACCACCTGCTGGGTGGAAAAAGGACATGGTGAGAAGTGCGCTCAATCACCTTCAATTAAAATCTTCTCTGGGAACCTTTTAAAGGACATTTCTTCCATGAGAGGACCCTGGTGGAAAGCCCAAGCTGTCTGCTCGGTGGGATGGCTCTTCAGCTATTGATTTATTATTCAGTCCAAAAATATCTATGGGAGCCAGACCTCACGCGCATCAGACCCACTAACATCAGGAAATGATTAAGCCTAGCATCAGTAAGATAGGGAGCCTCATTGTAGCTGAAGCCAATTGACAACAGTGCTGCCTTTCAACTCTCAGGGATGAGATTTCAGAACGCTACACTGTTGATCAAAAACAATCCCTATTCATTCATGCATACATTTCCAGCCTGTTGTGTCTCCGGGGTCTTATGTCATGTAAATGTCCCCTATGATAATGAGAGAGAAAGGCCCTTGTATGATGACCAGTGGCTTGTAAGATGGTGAGCTCCTGGTTAGAAACGATTAGAAGGTAAGTCATTATGAGGGGCTCCTGTCTTCCTTTTGTGTCATGCGTAATGAATATTTGGGGTGTTTGGAGCACTTTAAGGATTTAAACATGGAGTTTAATCCCGTAATCTTTTAGAAAAACCAATTTTGCTCCAATGAAAGAGGGTCATTTGACTCATTAATTTTCAGCCTTGGTCTTGGAGACGCGGTGATTGTGGAGATTAGGTTAATTAAAGCGGCATATTGTGTCGGGGGTGGCCGAGGCGCGAGCTGTGTCACGGATATCCAATCATGACATCAGCGCAGGGCGGCGGCGTTGACGGCCCCTACCGCTGTTCGGGTTAGAACCCGGGGTTATCGCTTTAACCCCGCCCCCTGTGGGGGTAGTCAACGCCATTTCAACGCCATTTACAGCCGGTTAACCCTTCACAGCAGCAACAAAGTGCAGCACGAGCCACACACCTAAAGCGATACGATGATATATGAGATGTCTGGTCTCCCTCCCCTCTCTCTTCTACATTTGGTTTTCTGTTCTGGTGAGAGCGTTTGTCTGGGGTTTTCAAACGGAATGGAAATGATACAATGGCAGTATTTCCAAACAGTACAAACAAAATGTATCACATGACAAAATAATACTTCATGTTGAACCTATCAATGTTGAACAAATTAATTGAAATGCTTAGTACATGCCATTGACTATATATACAAGTATTATCCTCTTTTCCTTACTGATTTGCAAATATAAAGAAGAGAGCCATTACTGAGGAGTAATATTTTGGTCCTACTATCCGATCTTAAAGCCAATGCTGGGATATCCATTTAGACAGGGACGTTATGCTATGAGACTAACACCCATTCATAACCATTAATTAACCACAAGTCACTGGAAACAGTTGTGGACCATCATCTTTCTCTCCTGTAAGAATAACCAAAGGTCATGCCATGTGATCCCACCATCCTCTGAAGATGTTGTTTTAATGACCATAGCGCCCCTCTCTCTCTCTCTCTCTCTCTCTCTCTCTCTCTCTCTCTCTCTCTCTCTCTCTCTCTCTCTCTCTCTCCGTCATCTCTCTTCGTCGCCCTTCTCTCTCTCGCTCTCTCGCTCTCGCTCTCTCGCTCTCTCGCTCTCTCTCTCAACTAACCAAGGCTTAATTAATTCAATAATGAGCTCACATTAGCAGACCTTCCAGATCAATGGCATTTCCATTCAATAGTAGCTCCTGTTAACCGGGACCAAGACTTCAATGATTAGGGGTCTATAGTGCTAGGTTTAGCTTATCAAGTCACTGATGATACCATTCTGTCAATCCACTCAGTGCTCTTATTGAGTTCCTCCTCAGTGAGTGGACTGGACACTCAGGTGGACAGACGTCTCCAGTGATTTCTGTCTGTCTTCCAAAGGAACTATTTCTTCAGGGAGGAGTGACAAGGAGCTAGTTGTGGGGGAATGGCGTTATTTGTTTTCCACAGTGGATTTCAGTAATTAAAGCATTGACATGGTTTATTTAGTGTCAGTGGTTATCGAATGAAGAACCGGTGGAGCCAATATTTTAACGCTACGGTACACGAACACCCTACCCAGAATTCAATGGATTGAAATGGTGGATTAGTTTCAAATTAAATAGCAGGGACATTGTTAGGTACTGTATGTACTGTTACATGATCACACCGGTGGTGGTCGGATCCGTTTAAAACCTCTACGGGATCGGTGTCCCCCTCGCGGGCTAACGTAGGCTAATGTGATTAGCATGAGGTTGTAAGTAACTTTAAAAAAAATCCCAGGACATAGATCTGAAAAGGGCAAAAAGCTTACATTCTTTTTAATCTAACTGCACTGTCCAATTTACAGTAGCTATTACAGTGAAAGAATACCATGCTATTTTTTGAGGAGAGCGCACAATTATGAACTTGAAATTGTATTAATAAACCAATTAGGCACATTTGTGCAGTCTTACATTTACATTTACATTTAAGTCATTTAGTCTTAATACAACATTTTGAAAAAATATACAATGGTTCATTGGATCAGGCTAAAACTTTGCACATACACTGCTGCCTTTTAGTGGCAAAAATCTAAATTGCGCCTGGGCTGGAATAATACATTATGGCCTTTCTCTTGCATTTCAAAGATGATGGTTTTCTTTGTATTATCTTTTACCAGATCTTATGTGTTATATTCTCCTACATTAATTTCACATTTCCACAAACTTCAAAGTGTTTCCTTTCAAATGGTATCAAAAATATGCATATCCTTGCTTCAGGTCCTGAGCTACAGGCAGTTAGATTTGGGTAAGACATTTTAGGCAAACATTTAAAAAAAGGGTTCGATCCTTAAGAGTTAAGAAAAGTTTTAAAATAATCGGCGGAATGAATACACCCCTGATCACACGCAAAGAATTCACTTTCATAACCACATATAAACAGCATGTTGTTTCCTTCTCACATCTATGCCCTCTCCTCCTCTCACCTATTCCCTTCACTTGTGGACTTCAGTGCACAACACATCAGCTGTCTGTGACGAGGCGAAAAAACTTTTCCCAGTCAAACCTTCATATCATAACTGCTACACACAGCCTACATCGTTGTCAGCATATTAGCTAAAGTCATAGTCAACATACTGTAGCTAATAGAACTAACGCGTTAGTAAACCCGCTACAATCATGCAGTACAGTGTACAGCCAGTAAGCAGTTTAGCAGTTACACCGGCGGGCCCCGGTGGCAATACATTTGTAAAACCAAAAGCTTACCTTGACTTGGAAGAGTTCCAGTGTTGGATAGTCATAGCCAGCTAGGTAACATATCATCCCTCTTTTTGAGCCAGGTATTTGAGTAGGCTAAACAAGCTAGATCCATTTGCTAGATAAGTAAGTAATTGTGATAAAAAAGAAAAAAAAGAATAAAGATATAAATTTGTTAAAAACTGCTGTCTTTCTCTCTTTTTGAGTCAACTACTCACCACATTGTATGCACTGCAGTACGGGCTAGCTGTAGCTTATGCTTTCATTACTAGATTCATTCTCTGATCCCTTGATTGGGTGGACATCATGTCAGTTCATGCTGCAAGAGCTCTGATAGGTTGGAGGATGTCCTCCGGAAGTTGTCATAATTACTTTGTAAGTCTATGGAAGGGGGTGAAAACCATGAGCCTCCTAGGTTTTGTGTTGCAGTCAATATACCCAGAGGAGGACGAAAGTCAACTGTCCCCCGGCTACAGCATGTTGCTACCCCACAGAGTGCTGCTGAGGCTACTGTAGACCTTCACTGCAAAACAGTGTGTTTTCATAATTATTTGGTGTTGTGAATATGTCTGGTATTGTAACTTATTAAATGTTTCACCATTTTATTTTTATGAGATTCACTGAGGAGGATGGTCCTCCCCTTCCTCCACTGAGGAGCCACCACTGGATCACACAATATGTTGATAAGGATAACATTTAGTGTTAGTCTTATATCCATAATGCATTGACATCAGTAATCTATATTACATGGGGGGTTACTTCCAGAAAAGTTGAAAATAAGAGATATTCAGTGATGGTGTGGAGTGTACTTTCTCTCGCTTTTAGGACTATCTACTGATGTGGAAAGCAAAAGGAGAAAGATGTTGAATGGTGTGGAGCTAAGCTCGCTCGCTCCGTCTCTCTCTGTTTCTCTCTCTCTTGTTATCTCTCTCTCTTGCTCTCTCCCTCTCTCGCTCTCTCTCTTGTTGTCTCCCTCTCTCCCTCTCTCGCTCTCTCTCTTGTTGTCTGCCTCTCTCTTGCTCTCGCTCTCTCTCTTAGTCTGTCTCCCTCTCTCTTGCTCTCGCTCGCTCTTGTTATCTCCCTCTCTCTTGCTCTTGTTATCTCTCTCTCTCTCTCTCTCTCTCTCTCTCTCTCTCTCTCTCTCTCTCTCTCTCTCTCTCTCTCTCTCTTCTCTCTCTCTCTCTCTCCTCTCTCTCTCTCTCTCTCTCTCTCTCATATATATATATATATATACAGTATATATTATATATATATATCTTTCCCTCATTCTATGTTTCACATTATCCTCCCAGGTCTTGGTTGGGGTTTTGAAGTGTCTCTGAGAGGATTGGTCCTAGACCTCAATGCCTGGAGCATCATAGGGGTTATGAGAATGTCAACACTGCAAATCACTTAGTAATGACATTCCCATATGCTCCCAAACAGATATTTCTCTGTCAAAAGCAGAATACATTCGATGTCCTCAGTAAGTTCGATCTCATTGCTCATCCATGAATTTTCATTCTGGATATTTTCGGTCATGGGATATCTCCTGTACGCGTTTAATAAGAGCAATGCTGCAACTGGATGTGTCCATGTCACCTAGGGAGTAGTAAACATTCACACTATCAAATTGCATTGTAGGAAATACGATTGAATCAACAGTTTTAATAAGGAAGATTTGCAACAAATCCAAGTGAAACAGGATTCTTTATTTGGCGGTGATAATGATGATATCCTCTTCCATGTATTTTCCTCCTCAATCTTCTTTGTCTCTGTTCCGTTACACACCACCTAGCTGGAATTCAGCACGGTCTGAATAATATTGTCCTCTCTTCTAGATCTGTAGCATCTGCTGGTTTAATAAGCCAGTGATTTCGCTGTCTGCAGAGATTCAGGGGAGCAAACATGCAACAACACTCAGACCCCTCGTGGGTGACCGCAACCATTGTTCCTCCCAAACAAAGTCTTCACTTTGATGTGTCTGTGCTTGGCTAACTGGAGGAACTTTTTTTTCAATCTGCGCTATCCGTCCTCTGTTTTCCTCTTTTCAGTCCCTGGTCTGTTTGAGGAGCTAACACAACCCCAAAATACCACAAACGTTATCCACCCTCCATGCGACAAAAATCAATAACGCCTAAAGAGAGTGTGTTCAGTCAGACTGCTTATTAGAATGAAAGACCAACTGATAAAAACACAGAAATAGACAGATGTCTTTACTGGTCAAAATCTACAAAATGTGTGTTTATTTTTTTAAATCAACAAAACCTCTACACCGTAAGTTTAGAGAATGTCCATAAGGTCCTAAACACTGCACCCACTCAGAAGATAACATGTATATTTTAAGCTGTAAATGAAGTCTGACAGAGACAACATCCACATTCAGGATATTGTTCCTGCCTTCTCATCTTTGCACCAGTCTCTGAGCAGTTTTGTAGCACATCGTATGTTGCATGGTGAATTTACTGGGAACAATCGCGGAGTTTCTGTCGCACTAATACGTCCCAGACGCCCAGAAGTTAAAGGGTTAAGCCCTGGGTACTACTTTGTTGTTGTCCTGTTGCTGGGACAACATGGTGTTTTGACTCCTGTTCAAAGTCTTGATTGACAGGTTCAGCCCGCCAATGCGCTGGGCACTAAAGGTGACAACACCATCGAGAAAGTAAGCCTTTATCCAGTCTTCTGAGCTACTTAACCTGCACACTGATTCTTATTCACAGGCTAAATTGTTTACTACACAAACAGGAGCACATGCAAGAAAACACACACATACATGTTTGTATGCACGCAATCACACACGCAAGCCAGCAGGTATACACACACACATGCCGTATGAAAACACACACACAGAGAGAGAGAGAAAGAGCTGTGCATATGCACAGACGCTTACATGTTTTATATAAAATGCTGTTTTCCATTAATAAATATATATATTTATTCGTTTTTTCAAAACAAAATAGTTTATTCTACAAATCCAAGAGTAAGATATTTTACACATTACATTATCCATGATAACAAGATATTACTGTCCATGATTGGAGTCATTTTTTTCTCAACCCATATAGGAAATGCAACTCAATTAACTTAGACAGTAATGTTATCATTGTCTGGAAGGTATTTTTTTTATACACAGTATCTAGGTTTCGATTCGGATAGTTAGGAGGGTCTCAATTATAGTATCAAACAATACATAAAAATAACCTAACTTATTCTGAAATACTAATCCCTAAAATGGAAATGCATAAAATAATATTTTCCTTATCCTGAAATACAATTGAATACAACACATGCTATTTATAATGTTGATAGTACACTGAGAAATAACAATAATATGGGATGTATGGCATTACATTATTGACATGTATCTGAAGACACTACAATATAAATATTTCAAGCATACAACAATCTTAACCTATTGTTAACACTTTCTGTGTTTTTTCCATTTTCAAGGTTTCAAATTCATTTTAAAAAGTGATAATTGGTCATACAAATTGGAGTAGTTTCCCTGTAGTCTATTGAAGAAGCCGGCAGTCCTCTGACAGTGGGAGTTGATTACTGTTCGACATGGGCCTCAATGTACCGTTATATATTGGGTACAGTGGTTTTGTGCCCCCTTCTGGCTGTTCAGAATACACCTTTTTAACAATAATTTGAGAGGTAGAAATCCATTGAGACAAAAGTATATAAATATGATCAACATTATGCGGAATAAAGATTTGGACATCATCGCATGCACAAATGATTGTGTATCACAGACTTTACTGTGACCTTGCATTGTCTTAAGTGTAAGTATGTATTATTCTTATACCCATCCTATGTGTTTTAGTCTTCGAGTTTAAAAACTCTAAAGGCACCTCTGAGCTGATCTTTGTTGCAGGTGCATGGAAACAGTTGAATAAGATGAGAAAAAAGAAGAAACGTCGACACCGCTCTTGATAGTATCACTGCTCTTTAATAAGCTTCAGGTATCACGCCAAGCTTATTAAATGGCAGTGATACTATCAAGAGCAGTGTGCAGTCTTCTAGTTTTGCTGTCTTCTGGTTTTGAATTGAACTCGAATGTGTTTGTTTACACACTGCAACGTATACACTGCAAAGGTCAATGAGGCAGATTCTGTCCAAAACCTATTTTAATGTGGCTTTTTAATTAAGGCACTGCAAAGCCTGGCACACACACACACACACACACACACACACACACACACACACACACACACACACACACACACACACACAACACACACCACACACACACACACACAGACAAGGCCATTTAACAGTTAGCGCCAAAGAGGTTGCTGTGCATTGGACCCTCCCTCCCTCAGATAACGATTCCAGCCTCCTTGACACCCTAATAGAATGCCTCTCCCCCTACGAGAACAATTGAGCTGGGCGCTGGAGCAAAAATCATTAGGTAAGCAAGATAATCAAAACCAAATCAGCCATTATCCCCAGTGCATCTGTGTATCCTGTGCTCTGACAAGCTACCGGTCTCTCAAGTCTCCCACTCAACATTTTCCTCTCCCCTCCTTCGCGCCTCAACCCACCATCCACCGCTCATCCTCCCCTTGTCTTCTCAGACTACTTGTCACATTCCCCCATATTAATTTCCGAACGTGTAAAAGAGATGCTGACTTTGCAGCCTGCACAATCTGGGAATGACTTTGACCCTCAGAGTGGCTGAGGAAGAGCGGCGAGCGCTATCGGAGCCATAGAACTATGTTATCACCGCTATTAGGGAGCTTTAAACAGTGGCTGGGAGTGAGGAGACACAGGCGAAATTGGAAGCTTATTGTGATTGATGGGTTCCTATTAGAGGCTGTGTGTTATCACTATGAGGGWGGGGCGAGATGGGGGGAGAACGGGCACTGAGTTGTAACACAACAGATTACCTGAACCTCCAGTCGCTCCCGTTTCTCCCTCAAGGATGCTTAAATAAAACAGGGCACCCTTTTTTTTTTACAGAGACGCTCATTTTCACTCTCTCGGGCACTCAAACTATTTCACGTCGGGTGCAATTTTCCGTAGCCACTCAATAAACTGACACGGGATTCATATTTTCCATTCCTTTCCTTCAGGTAACGGCTAGCCTATTTCTTCAGAGGTTTCTGTAAAACAGGCACAGCCAACAGGAATTGTGTTAGGGTCCAAGTTGCTTCACTCAGATTTTTTTTCTTCCCTTTTTTCCTTCTTTTTCCCCCCAGTTTTTCGGTGCACAGTTGCCAAAATGATTGATTGTGACGAGCAAACTGGGTGTCCGGCATCATCCAACAAATGACTTTGGCCCGTACCGGCAGACCTTGGCTGGACAGAAATCAATAATTCACCATTAAAATCTATCAAAGAAGAGTTAAGGCTCCAGCTGTYTTGGCCGCTTTTTTGCGGCACTCCGACATGAAATCCGACACTTGTAGTACATGAGTAATCAATATATAGTGGTCCACAGATCATCTGTGGTCACCTCGTAGCCAGTGACGGATGCCTTGAGTAGTTGTGATTCATTTTGTCACCCCATTAAACTGGATTCTGCCGAGTTCTTCCCCTGATTTCACTTTAGAAGAGAGGCAGAAGGGAAAGGAGAGAATAGAGAGCAATGCTTTCAGTTTTTTCAATTTCCCTATTCCAATATGTCAGGTTATAGAGATTTTAAAGCTCACCGAGTGTGAAAATCCCATGGAGGGTCGAACGAACATGCTTTCGGAGCCACTCACTGCATGACTTATGCTGAGTGCGAAGTTACCTATGTAAACACATTTACCTATGTACTCGCCGCGTGCCTAACCCATTCACTCTGCTCAAAAGATCTATTTTTACTCTGTGTAAAAGTATAAGGGGGTAAATGGGTTCTAAGAGCTATATTATTGTATATTTAAAGGTTGCTGAGTACAATTTTCACACGGAGAAGTATGCTACACTACCGCAAACTCTGTCCTTCTTTTAAAACAAACATGCTCAATGTAAGACCACATAGCCTCATTTGCGGCAAGCACCATCTTGTAAATAAAAAATGACCGCCTATTAACAACGAACGAGGAAATGACAGAAAAACAAGTGTGTTGTTGATGCAGAGAAGGACATTGGTTTCTCTCTTATTTCTCTCTTTCCCTTTTCACCGCTCATTTGCTTCAAGGACAGACCGTGTGTGTGTGTGTGTGTGTGTGTATGTCCTTCCCTGTCTGCCTCCCTGTGTTGGACCGCAGCCCAAAAACACACTGAGCGTGCTCCGTAGCTCACTGACTCAGCTACAACAAACAGCTGCTGGAGTAGTTGTCCTCCTTCAGCTCACCCCATATGTTGGTCCTCACCTGCTGCCGATGCTGAGAGGATTATTAGGTACAACCCTTATTAAAAATGGATTTGTTTCACCCTAACTGGGGGGGCTGTGTGTGCGTGTGTGTGTGTGTGTGTACACGCTTTAACCCACATGTCTCTTTCTAGGCCCACGCCCTTTACAAAATCACCTACCCCATTCCGAACACATGTACACTCAGCCCTGTGCATGTTGACATACTCACACGTAGACACGATAGCACACAKACATACTGCACAATACGCCTCAATTGACAACCTCTTTAAGTAACTGTAATTCCCCTTTGTCAGCTGAATGTTCCTCTCTAACCAATCACCTACAGTATCCCGTCATGTAATGCTGGCATAGCAGAAGCATCTTTTCTCATTGTGGAAGCACAACATGTTTAGACGGTTACGTAAATCATCCTCTAGATGAATACAGTATGATGCCTGAATACGACGCTTGAATACGATGCCTGAGAATGATGCCTGAATATGATGCCTGAAT
>NC_036867.1:35507894-35531510 GCF_002910315.2 Salvelinus sp. IW2-2015 | reverse complement strand
TGTGTGTGTGTGTGTGTGTGTGTGTGTGTGTGTGTGTGTGTGTGTGTGTGTGTGTGTGTGTGTGTGTGTGTGCGTGTGTACACGCTTTAACCCACATGACTCGTTCTAAGCCCACGCCCTTTACAAAATCACCTACCCAATTCCGAGCACATGTACACTCAGCCCTGTGCATGTTGACATACTCACACGTAGACACGATAGCACACATACATACTGTACAAATAGCCTCAATTTACAACCTCTTTTAGTAACTGTAATTCCCCTTTGTCAGCTGAATGTTCTTCTCGAACCAATCACGTACCAGTATCCCATCATGTAATGATGGCATAGCAGAAGCATATTTTCTCATTGTGGAAACACAACATGTTTAGATGGTTATGTCAATCATCCACTGGACGAATACAGTATGATGCCTGAATACGACGCTTGAATACGATGCCTGAGAATGATGCCTGAATGTTATGTCTGAATACGATGCCTTAATATGATGCCTGAATATGATGCCTGAATCTGATGCCTTAATATGATGCCTGAATAGGATGCCTTAATATGATGCCTGAATAGGATGCCTTAATATGATGCCTGAATACGATGTCTGAATACGATGCCTGAAAATTATGCCTGAATATTATGTCTGAATACGATGCCTTAATATGATGCCTGAATATGATGCCTGAGCTGAGCCCTAGAAGAAGAGATCTGTGTGATGTTGTTGTGAGCTCAGTATGTACAAATGATCTTGACCCATTCAATTTTAGTACTAGATACTGTACTGGCGCAGTAATGATTCTGACTATCATCGTTGGCAGCTAAATAGCTACTTACAAAGATTGCTTTCAATTGAATTGTTTCTTATTAAACACACTCTTTTAATTTGTATTTCCAAAACAATTCACAATTGTATTGTGAAAGAGATGATACCAGATGGACTGCCAGTTTAATTCTCTAAGTAGATGCAAATGTAAACCAACCCCATTCACAACCAGCAGGAGGGCTAATGGCTTTTCTGATTTGGTCTAAATGGCAGAGACTCTGATTCAAAAGAGAGAAAAAAAGATACAATATTTGCAGTCAAATCGGTAGCGTACAATACAGCTGCATCACCAGGGTTGAAATGGGATGCACAAAATGTTTTTAATGGAAAAGAAGACAAGGGAAAGTTACACATTTTTCAAGTACACCAAAGGTTTTAGTGCAAGCACTTTCTCCTTGGCGTTGACCCTCATCTACTGAAAATGATTTTGCCGAATGTCAAGAGTGAAACATGACTCATATTAACTAATAACCTGCAATAATAGACTGTTTAAGCTTTTCAAACAGTGAGCACCAGTGTCATACCACTTACTCTATTTCACACTCCTGATGAAAATGACTCCACAAAACAACTAGCCTTGAAACTTTCCACATGATCTGCTTTTCAAAAGGGGAGAGGAGATAGGGGAAATTGGGGATTATCCCACACACAGAACAGCCCTAAATGGAGAATATTAATCTTAGTTGCTTGTGGTGGCAGCCAAAAGGAGGCAGGTAGCATTAATTTGCATTAGGACAGGCAGACAGAGGACAGGACACTCTGGCTTGAGTCCCAAATGACACCCTATTCCCTATGTAGTGTGTTACTTTTCACCAAGGGCCCATAGGGCTCTGGTCAGAAGTAGTGCACTGCATATGGAATAGGGTACCATTTGGGACGTAGCCTCAGTGCTGATTCATGGTCATTTAGGCTGCATGTTACTAAAGTGATAACACTGGACCTTGAATAAAAGATCAGGGGATTTATTAATCCACCTTCCAGTCAGGGGAGTAATATTATTCCAATACACGCTAGTGTTAGAAACTGTGAATGAGTGTTTTTCATAAGCATTGGAGAGGTGATGTCACGCTATTTGCAGTTTGGTGCGATTTTTCATATTTTTCTGTTGCTGTGTTTGAACATAGAGGACTGAGTGTGTGTGTGTGTCACAAAGGCCAATCAGTGGGCTGTGTGTGTGTGTGTGTGTGTGTGTGTGTGTGTGTGTGTGTGTGTGTGTGTGCCTGCGTATGCGTGCATGTGTCTGTTCTCACTCGCATGTGCATGAGCGTGCATGCATATGTGTGTGTGTGTGTGTGCGTGAACCTGTGTGTGCACCGGTATCATCCAAGGTGGTATCTCTGGGTGAACTGGAGCCTGTCTGCCACACACGATGAGGGATGGGCCGATAAGGTCACACAGAAACACAATATTAATGTAATTAAAGGTAATCCACTTAGCTCAGGTTTTATCTGCTCGCAGGCTCCCGCTCAATCTAGGATTTACATAATTTACTGAGCCCCAATGTCAAAGAGCAAACTCCAGCACTACGCTGAAATGTGGCCCGGATCAACAAAAGGGATTGGGGGGAAAGGGACAATGTCACAGTCAGAGAGAACGAGAGAGGGAGAAGAAAGAGAGAGGGAGAAGGGGGGTTGAGGGAAGTTGGGGACGATTATTGTCATAATGCCCATATTTTGTATTATTGTATTGCTAATCAACTTTTGAATTTATGGATGATTGACATTATACAGGAAAATATGAACTACTTAATAACAGTTGAAAATGTACTAAATAAGACGTAATGACAGGGACACAAATGCTAAATCATAGGCAAAAAACACACAACACTATCCATACTGTTGTTTTCTATTGGAAATGTTCAGCGGTTTCATCATTCAAGGTTACCCTACTTTGCTCCTAAGGGCCACTGCATTAACTTCTAGGAGAGGGCCAGACTGGAGGTGAGGGTCAGACTGGAGGTGAAGTGGAGTGACAGCATGGGTCTGGAAGGAGCATCAGACAGCTAGAGTAGAGCTGGAGGACGTTAGTCGTGGGAGGTCTGTCTGCTGCACTGCTCTACTGGTATTCCACAGACACGTGTTTGGCACCTGCTGAGGCTTGCTCAAAGACTGGGCTATGGATCATGGAGGAGGGTCTCAACATCCTTTTTAAAAGCACATCTTGTGTGACGTTGTTCATTAGAAATATTCCCGGGTTGTCCTCACAAGATTCTGCTCTCATTTTATTTGTTCGTTTTATTCTATTTAATTTTGTATTACATTTCAAAATTTAATACAAGAAAATAATCCCAATATGCTAAAATATTCTATCTTTATTATAGTGGGATTCCTTTTCACAGTAAGAGTTTTTTACGGATTACGTTTCTGATAAATGATATGACTTGAATCATTGCAGCAAGAAATCGAGGCGCCAAGCGGTCAGTCTGACCACAAACCTAGCCAAATTGATTACAGGGTTGGGGGGAAAAAAACATGCTGGAGAGCACTGGTTCACACCAAACAATACACAGAACCATCAGATGTGTGTGTGTTAGCGTGTGTGTTAGCCTTCCAGTGTGAGAGCGTATGAATGTGAGTGCCCAACTGCCCATCATTTTAACTGTAACAATATCATAACAAGGCATGGCACAAGCTGCCAAGGGGCAGTCTATGAAGAATGAGTCAAATACACAGAGGCAGGACACAAGTGAGACAGTTGTGCTTTTGGATGCTACAGATGTAGAATCTTCATTTGAGCCAGTTTGCTACAGCAGGAAAATAATCCTGCAGAAACAGGAAATGTGAATTAATACGTGGATTATAATGAATGGACATTTTTGTTGGAGTCGTCACATTTTTCGTTAGGGCAAATCAGTCAGAAATTTCAAAGTGTAATCATTTCCTACATACGGGGCGATCAAATTAAGATCCTACACCTGTACACTGGCGGTATGGTAAGTAGATGGGGCTCCAGTAGTCAATGTCTGACAGACAGGTGCACATTTTCAAGGCCTGTTCACAGCGGATCAAGGCGTTTGGTCCTTCTCCGCATCACCCCACACCGGCCTCCAGGGTCTCTCCAGGGGCTCCCTACAACACCCCATGGCCAACACACTGCTGCTATTGTTGCCCCCATCAGATGAATTGCAAACAGCTCATGATTTACCAAGCTGTCTGGCGTTGTCTAACTGCATGGCTCTGGCCCTAATGGAGTTTTCAGCTTTTGCATTTCACATCTTGGGCTGAGCCAAATACTCAAGAGGATGAAAACAAGTTGGTCTCGCAAGAGTTCAGCAATATGATATTGGCACTGCAGTCCCTGTAATGTGAGAGTACAGGGGTTACAAAGAGACACGTACTGGGCAAAATAACCGTAGCATTTCAGATAGATGGGATGGCACCTTGTCCAGGGTGAGTTCTGAATACTCTAACCAGCGGTTAGACCTACATCACACGGAACAGAGTTGAATTTTTAACCGTGTGGTGCTACTTTGCATGAGTCCATCTAATGTACTAGCCTGCTCAATGTGGCAATCAGGAAGAGCACGAGGGGTTGCTACATGTCTACCAGGCCCTATTGTATGTTGTCTGGGTAATTTATGACACGATGCCTGTGTCGACCAGTTGAACTTCCTTCACCGCCGTGCGACTCCCGCCCGCTGCAGCTGCCCGCCAAATGCCGCCTTTGAGAAATCGATCATTTCACACCTCGTAAAGCATTTTTCCTCCAAAAATGTGGATCAAGTCTGCGCCCCACCCCCAGCACCCCCCCTTAGCCCCAGCCCCTTCAAAATGCATAAATCCAACCGACCACCGCAGGCAAATCCAAACTCATATAGTCTCAGCTCCCAGTAAAGTTTAGAATCGAGTAGCCTACAACAAAAAGTGCCATTCCCTTGGCGGCATCATTTCATGCATTGGCAATGATACCCCACACCTTGGTAATGCAAAGTTTTACAGTGTACTGTATTGCCTGACCCAAAAGTCATTAGGGATGAAATATTATGAGTGGCACCAACTCAAAATGTGTCACGTGGACATGGAAATTAGATTAGACCAAAAATCGTCTCTATGAGTAACTCCAAATCCCACTGATCCCTCTACAAACCCTCTTTACTTGTGGTTCTATAAGGATTTCTAAACCTTTAACCCATGCACAATACACACTGTGTAATTACCCTCTAAAGTATAAATTGGCAAACTCTTGGAGTGACTAATAAAAGCAGAATAAAGTTGCTAACATGCACAGATTTTCCTTAAATGCCACCTTTGATTTTTTTCTTTTTACTTAGCAGCGTTACCTAAATCGTTTAGACCTCATGCTTTGCGTAAATCAAAGGTGTTAAGTGAGTAGTTATGAGAGACTAGAGGAACAAACAATTATCACACACGCACACGCTGTTCAGGGATTCAGGTTTTTGGGGGGGCTTCTGCCTTTTTGAAATAAGTTGGGACATTCCGATAAGTGAGCCAGGCCGACATTCCAATAAAACTGTCCTATTGCCTCTCTTTTTTGGTTCAATCCAAATACTGAAAATGTTTCCCACTCACTGTCCTGTAAGTTGCCTCGAGTCGGATAAGAGTGCGCTGCTAAGTGGCATATAATTCGCATTTCCTCGAAACCCTAGGGAAGAAACAGCAAGAACAGAAATTTCTGTCAAGGCTGAAAAATAGTCACGCGTTTATCATAATGAGGATCCATGTTCAAAGCTTCTCATCTTCTCAACATCACACATCATGACCTAGCTTGAGAGGCAATGCAATCAATGATAATGCCAGCATTTGCCAATAAAAGCAGAAGGCCCGGTCCTTCTCCCATATAATTTACAGTGATACCGCGGGCTTCCTGCTCTTCACGGGAGGCTCAAGGTGTTGTTCCTGTCCATCATAGGTGAAAAGGGTTATCACTGCTTAATGCATCATTGCTGGTAAATTTAATGTCAGGGCTGTCAGCAGCTCACCGCACTTATCATTAATGTGAACGAATAGGCTGTGGGGGGGGGGGTTATATCTACTAAGGATAGAGGGAGGAAAGGGGGAAAGCGGAAGGAGGAAGAAGGTAGAAAGAGGGAGAGCGAGAGAAGAGGAGGAATAGAGAGAATGTAGAAAGGAATAGAGATAAAGAGAGAAGAGAGAGAGAAAGAGAGAGAGAAGATGGTGAGGATCCCTATTAGGGTGTCAATGGGCCGATAGGTAGCAGCAGTAGCCTCCTCCGGATGATAATGAATCCGACCTGGCACCCCGATTCATCATCCCGCGCTGACCAATATTGAGGTCCTTCAAGTTAATCAGCACTATTTGTCCCCAGTGGTCAACAACCCTGGTATAAATCTTCCACCGGAAGCGCCCCTCTCGTTTAAAACTGATCCCCCCCATTGATGAGTTGCAGTTGCCCCCACATGATCAGCCTCCTCCAGCCCCCCCCCCCACCGACCCCTCAAAGTTGTTTCT
Source organism: Salvelinus sp. IW2-2015 (assembly GCF_002910315.2). Lineage (NCBI taxonomy): Eukaryota > Metazoa > Chordata > Actinopteri > Salmoniformes > Salmonidae > Salvelinus > Salvelinus sp. IW2-2015. The sequence goes on along the minus strand of NC_036867.1, from coordinate 35,525,267 downwards.
TATTAACGCCTTCACCCTCTGCATGTAGGTTCAATTCCCTGACGAAGATTATATTTTTTTTTTAAACCTTAGCCCAGATCCCATTGACACCGAAGCTCCGGTGACAAATTGGGACAGACAGTGACAAATTGTTGGGAAAACACTCACTGCAGGGATTACATTTAGCACGGTGGAGGAGCCATTGGGAATTGGATTATATGGGATAATGATGATACAGAATAGTGCAGAAAATGCAGATGTGAATGTGAGTAATTACCATTAACTGATGTGTTTTTTTTCCTTTCACAAATCAATTTACAGGAAGAAGATAATATGAAAATAGATAGAGCATTACGAAGTCTTTATCAAAATCCATTTAAAGAAAACAATGTCAGAACTACTTGAAGTGACTGTCCTCACACACATCTGCTTCGGTTTGGAAGTGAGGCACAAGGCACAAGCACCATATGGCCAATTGTTCTGGTTGCCTCACATCCTCAAGTATTTTGTTGTTCAATAACATTTCCCACCCTTTTTTACGCAATGGAAAGTGGGAGATATATGCGAGAGCCCCCAATCTCCTACAGAGTAAGGACAGATCAAGAAATCGTTCTAACTACTTATGACAAGTTGTGGAGACCAGCTAAACATCTGCTGGGCAGCGTCTGAGCCAGGGAAGAAGCAGTGGAGGAGAAAAGACAGGTCCAAATGAATAGAGAAATATGACTAATAGGACTATATCTTCCCGGGAGTCTCCAGGGGAAGCTACATATATGCATAGACCTAATCTGATCTAGCGTCTCCTTACCCATATCTATCCTGTTAACATCGTGAAGGCACATAAAGAATGGTATTCCCTCTCTAGTCAAGGTGTTTGGTTCAGAAACTACAGATGAGACCGTCTTTAGTCGAAGCGTTTACTTGACAAAAATAAACACTTTTTGTCCTCTCATTGTACTTCCCGAAATGTCTGTCTTTAAGTAATCAATGTATTCGCTGCTGTGCGGGACATTAATTTCACCCCAGAATAAAGTACAAATGTCCTCACAAATACATTCCAACATATCACTTATTTGACGGTATGAATGGCTGAAATAGATTCACAGCAAAATGGGTTTGGCAAAACGTCAAGGACTAAACAATGCAGGCTTTTTAGCCACTTTAAAGACAACAATAAGGTACTATGCATCATCCTTTGTGATCGATTCTGTGGGACCATTATAGGCTATGGTTTCTGAGACAGCAACCCACAAAGCATTAGAGAGAGGTAATAACGGTAGTGATTTCTGCTCATTCTGCTTGACTCTAAAGAAATGAAGCCAAATTAATAAAGCAGTCAAGCCATAAATGTATTAAAAAAAAACATGCTGTTTGTTTAACATGTTGAAACCTCTGTGGATCGTCACTATTGGAGCGCTGGCCACCTTGTGCCCCCTAGTGCTAGTGTTTGAGCACACACACGTGCACACATCTCGATTGAGAGGGGAAAAACAACACAAATCATCTCAAGTAATAAAAGTCCCAGGAACAATAGCAGAAGGCCGCCACTGCAGTGGTTGCAGCTGTGTTTTCCCCTTCTTTGTGCAGCAGGTTTTCAGAGGCATCATCTCAGGTTCTGCCTCTACTGTTTGCTGCTCTGCCAGCTTGAAACGCCTTGCTAGCCGTTTAAAGGTATTATCTGTTAAACAGTAGCACCGACTACTGCCTGAGATACAGTTATATAGACTGAGGAAAGGAAATACTTTTTTGTTCTGTCTGCTGGCTGGCACATTTAGGTACTAGAGTCCACGCAAGCACAACCACTAGCCAGTACATCCCCAGCCACTCCCCCCACCTCAGTTATCTAATTAGCCCAGACCCATCCATTAAGAATACTGGGCAGCAGGCCGGCAGCCATACGCGTATTACGCACCATACTAACCATGCTACTTAGAGCCCATGAAGGCAATACATTCTAGTCTTAAAGCTGCGTTCTGCCCGCCTGCACCTATAATGATCGCTAATTGAATGAAGAAAGAGGAAGTCTGCGCTCTTGAGAATGGTGGATTCTGATTGGCTGGTGGATTGCGAGCCTTTCGGTTGCTCCAAACTGTCAGTGTTAATCAAGTCTCATCTCTTAACACTGGGCTGGTAGTTATCAATGAGGTTGAGATTAATATTCGGGGCGAAACAGATGATAAATTCATCTGCGTAATTAGTGCACACGGCAAGGTGTACAGCTGACATGAATTTTATCTTAATTACGTGGGAAAGTTTTTCCAATTAATTTAATTTGGCTTGCCGAATGAGTCCGACACCTAACAAAGTTAATCTTACACCTGTCATTGGCAGCAGGAGAGGAAAGGACTATGTGGGTTTGGGAGGAAGAAGGGAATAGTTCTTCATTTTGCTGCGCTCTTTTAAGTGGTGTGATGTGTCTGTTGTTTGTGTGTGTGTGTGTTGTGTGTGTGTGTGTGTGTGGTGTGTGTGGTGTGTTGTGTTGTGTGTTGTGTGTGTGTGTGTGTGTGTTGTGTGGTTGTGTGTTGTGTGTGTGTGGTGTGTGTGTGGTGTGTCTGTTTGTGTGTGTCTGTTTGTTTTGTGTTTGTGTGTGTGTGTGTGTGTGTGTGTGTGTGTGTGTCTGTTTGTGTGTGTGTGTGTCTGTTTGTATGTGTCTGTTTGTGTGTGTGTGTGGTGTGCGTGTGTCTGTTTGTATGTGCTCGTGCGTGAGTGCGTGTGTCTGTTTGTGTGTGTGTGTGGGTGTGTGTGTCTGTTTGTATGTGCTCGTGCGTGAGTGCGTGCATATGTGCAAGTATGTGTATGTGGCCATAAAAAAGCCAAACAGGAGCACCTCAGCCTCTGCCCATCTGTTCTAGAATTTCCCCCAAATCACCAATTCTCTTAGTTTACAACTAGGGCATCATGTTGTTGGAAAATTATAACCTTGATTTGTAGAACTGACGTATCGAATCAGACATTTTGCAATGGAGGGTTAAATGAGCTCCGTTTTATGGAAGTCACAGAGTGTGACAGTACATTGAGTGTATTATTATGTCTGGTGTCACCAGACAGTGTCAAGGCTGTTCATTGGCTCTCATCAGGGAGAGGAGGCCGCCACAAGGCCCTTGTCATGGATAGCTGCTTCATATAATTAGCATACTTGATTAAAAAGTAGGAATAGGACAATAACCCTGGAATTATTCAATCAGATGCCTAATTTTTCTCGGTACCTAACAGGCTGACTACACCGCTCGTGTCGTGTGCGTGAGGATTGCAAAATAAATTTAGAAATCTATATTATTCAATTATTGCACCCACACTGCTCGCGCGCACCAACGAGCGTCTGCGTTGCCAAGGGCTAAAATAGAAGTCAGTTCTATTTCTGACGCAGATCGTGCTGCAAGTCCTGCCTCTTCCATCTCCTCATTGGTTTATAGAAGCAGGTACCAACGTGCCATCTCCTCATTGGTTATACCCACATGGGTGACTGAAAGACGAACGAGGTCGGTGGTGGTAATGCATCTAATTTATGAAAGTTGCCAATCGCATTATAAAGTCAAGAGAAGAAAAAGCCTGGAATGAGGAGAGATGACTAGAAACGATTCGGTTGACCGTTTTATGTGTGGATTAATTGGCTGAGTAGAGAACCTTGTGCATTTCAGGTAAAATAACAACTCAATGTTTATATCCCAGGACAAATTAGCTAGCAACAGCAAGCTAACTAAATAGGACAAATTAGCTAACAAGTGCAAGCTAACTAGCTAAATTGCCATAAATGTTTAATGCTTTTCGATCTGTCCCCAAATTAATATAATTGGTTCAGTGTTTGTTTTAATATTTTAACCTGAATGTCGTGATCGCATTTGGTGTGGGGGGACAAAATCAATTTATGCACGATGGCGCACGATGGCGCATGCGCGCAGCCGGTTTGGGTTCCGTGTAAGAATCAGATAATTTAGTAGCAATATTGCAACAGTTTTTGTGAACATAATATCGAAATGGGCAACACAGAAAACAAAATAATAAGACCTCAAATCAAATCATAGTTTTCAAGTGGATGTCCTTTGGTCAGGATGTCTTTTTTTGAAGTAGTGCTAGTAGTCTATTAGTGCCATAATAACAAGCACAATAGTACTACAGGAAATAACTGAATTTAATCAACTCAAAACCTTACTACCGATTAGAAGAGAAGGGTGAACCTGAAGGGAGCATCAGACATCCCACTCTCTGAGGGAGTTGGGATATGCAAAATACACATTTCTAATTCACACATGCTATACTACATACTTGTGTGAAATAGGACAAATAGGACAAATATAAGCATCCACAAAATGAATAACTATTAATATTATTATCACGTTCGACATTAAGCCATGATAATTACACGACCAATCCCGTGACACTGAAGGTTAACCGAACGGGAAAGCCCCGAAAATGACTGATTTAAAAACAAAGGGGCCTTAATCGAATTCACCTGCTCCTCAGTCATTAAAACTGGCAACTCTATTACCTGGCTGTATAATTCACAGTCCATTATGGCCTCCGCCATTCTAATAGAACGTCTATCCTGCTGTAATACAGACACCTCAGGCTTCGAGCCATTTGTCAAGCCTGTGATTTCACCTGGAAACTAGGTTTTACCCCACGGAGCAGCTCTCGGCTCCTCAAACACTTACCCTGGCACGGAGCAGCTCTCGGCTCCTCAAACACTTACTCTGGCACGGAGCAGCTCTCGGCTCCTCAAACACTTACTCTGGCATGGAGCAGCTCTCGGCTCCTCAAACACTTACTCTGGCACGGAGCAGCTCTCAGCTCCTCACACGTCACTTACCCTGGCACGGAGCAGCTCTCGGCTCCTCACACGTCACTTACCCTGGCACGGAGCAGCTCTCGGCTCCTCACACGTCACTTACCCTGGCACGGAGCAGCTCTCAGCTCCTCACACGTCACTTACCCTGGCACGGAGGAGGACGAGCTAATGATCGACTGATTCCGAAAGAGACACTCAAGAAAATAAAGGGGGATTGGTAGGTTCTAGGTTACATCACTGTCTTGATATTAGATCAGATATTGATGCTTGAAGATGCTGCTGGGGATGATGGCGAGGGGGAGGAAGATGATGACGAAGAGGATGCTGAGTATCACAAGTAATAGTATTGATTTGAAGTGTTTCACACATTTTACCTCAGACCGCAGCCTCAAGACACCGTGTCAGCATATAATGCCATAGGGAGTCTCTGAGCTGCTCTTTAGACCAGGTGAAGTCAGGTTGAAGCCAGATGAAGGAGGCTCCCTGATTAGAAACAGACTACTGGAGAACATCTCCTCTCTCGAGTTCTGCTTCATTGGCCAGGTGATGACCTCTAAGAGCCCAAGAGAACATCATTCTGGAGCTGCCTCAGTAATAAGAAGACAGAAGGGAAAGAGAACAGAGGATCCAAGTCTTTGCCAAGTATCCAAGGATTTCAGGCTCTGTAGGACAGTATTTTTTTAAATAATTTTATTAATGTAACCATTATTTAACTAGGCAGGACCACCAAACTCTGGATCATCAATACAGTGTCTTAGAATCCTATGTGGGCACTTGAATAATTAAATAATTTTTAAAAAATCCCTATAATCCAGTGTTTTTTGGGAGGGCAATATAAAAGCAAATGTAGTCCTACTTCTATTAATTAATAATTATATAAAAGCAAATGTAGTCCTACTTCTATTAAATGAACGTCTTCACAGTGAATGTGCTGTTATTGTTTTCACAGCAGTGCTGTATTATGATTATATAACATTTATAATTAATAACTGCATACAAACACATGCATGTTGTTCCCTTCTGGTGACTGCATAAGGATTACATTACAAATGCAATTTGACTTGATAGATTGGGCTATACAGCATTTAGCTGAGGCTTGGACAACAGCGCACTCGTGTGGTGAGCAAAAAATACTCAAACGCACCTGTCCAAAACTAAAAAGTTAAATTAGAGCACCACCTGCAGGTGAAAAGGCATGGTGTCTATATAATATGTTCAGTACTATAATTTCACCCTTACCTACAGTATGTATCTCTATTCTATTCAGTGTCATGTAAGACAACATGCATGTATTGTAACACTTTACTCATATCGCTATTTCATTCATAGATTGTTCCATATTTCTAAATGTCAAGTACTTAGTTCAGTTGTTTGCAAATAACAGCAATGGTTGATGAATTCTGACTACTGAGCTGTCAATCTAATCCCCATCACTGTGCCCAGTTTCCACCCTGGCATTGTTCACACCATAGTTGAGGTGGCACTGGCGGATGTATCCACCATTACGGCTCTGGCTCGGTAAATCCCTGGTGCCTCCATTACTCATTAATCTAGCGGTGTGTTTAGGGTGACTGGGACACAGATGGCATTGAACTAGAGCCGCTGGAGCCGTGCTAGCTCTTCAGTAGGCCTGGCTAGTTGTCACCAATGGGGTGTGAAGGTGTTTAGAGCTGAGCAGACCTCCAGACCTGCATGTCCTGCAGAGTGCCAGATAAGCAACCTCTTTCTATCTCGCGTTGGGGGGAGCCTGGAGGGGCTGTCTAGGCTAATTGGAGAGCCAGGAATCAGTGGTTATATTACACTCACTGTACTAAAATCTTATGCATAGTAAACTGTAATCTATCAACTGGAATGACAAGAAGGATACACCTGTATGGCAGGAACTGGCTGATGATGTCGTCTGTCCCTCGTTGTAAGAATGTAGATGGAATTAATTTGTATTGAATCAACAGACAATCTATTTCATGTCCAGTGGTTATTGTACACGTGTTCATATGCAAGCCTGATGACTGTGTACGTCTAAATCACTCATTAGTCACACAGTTCGTGTCAGGTGGTTTGTGCTTCCAGCAGCTGAAGTACTGTCCAAGTGGACTGTCTGGTTCTCTGTTTCTGGAATGACAAACTGTAGCAAGAGACCTGATTGGTTGACTAGAACGAGATGGCTTGATGCAACCTGGGCATAACAGGTGCCCCACTAAACGCTGCAGCTATTCAGGACTCATGGAGGTCCCTCCCTCCCTCCCCCTTCTCACCCACCCTCAGTAGCTGAGAGCAGCTGCTCCAGCATGCAGTAGAGCTGATCTGCAGTAGCCACGGCTCCAGATGTCTCTGCTGGGAGGTATTAGTGGAGGGTCATGCTCTGGAATTTACTGCGAATCTTCCCCATCCTTCACTGCTACCAGAATGTGCGGACCCCCCTGGAGTTTGGCCCTGAGATGAGTTAGCGGGACGCATTTCAGTGCGATACCTACTGCATTTTTGTAGACCCTAGCATTAGGCCTAGGCTATATCTGTATGAGGTATGCTGAGTTAAGGGAAGGCATTGATTAATAATGGTTTACTGACTGTAGTGGCTCCCACATGTGTGACAGGTGGGGAGACAAAGTTGAGATCCGTTTTCCCCATCCAGTGAAATAAAACCCTTGTTAAAGCTCAGCTCTGTTTGCTTTTTAAAGCCAGGTGGTCATGGCGACGGCCACTTAAAGGTCAGAGGTCAGAGGGAGTGGGGCATCTATTACTTGACACTGACGTGCACTATTTCCACCACCAGGTGCGGTGAGCGCTGTGACAGCCATTGTTAATGGATGGTATGCCACTAATATGGCGCAGATGTCTTCGCATATGGTTCCCCCACCGCCACACCGTTTCATTGGAGTGAACAGATTAGGCAGGCGGCCGCGGAACGGAAACTCGAACACAACTGGAGCGTATTCATTAGGGCACATCGTAGCAAAACGTTTTGCAAGGACAATGATACATGTCTTATTGGAGGTGTTCAAATAGTCCCTCCTTGTTTAAGTCAGTTTTCTACCGTTTGGTGCCTAATGAATACAACCCAGATAATCAAAAGTGATAGGCCTACTTCCTCTCTCATAACTGTCTGTATGGATATTCCGTGAGAGGACCTATACAAACATGCTGTTTAGAGGCGGGTCTCCATTATGGAATGTATGACACTGTATGCTACTACACCACATGTTTACTGAACAAAACAGGCAGGTTGGTTGAACAGCTGAAAAATATAGGCCTACACCAGGAACATGATTGTGTCCAAAATGGCGCCCTATTCCCTATATAGTGCAATACTTTTGACCAGAGCCCTATGTGTTGTGGTCAAAACCAGTCCACTACACAGGAAATAGAGCGCTATTTGGGACGCAAACCTGGTTTGAGGAGCATTAGCTAATGACAAGAACTGAGCCCTGGTCATGGTGAAAGGATGCAAATTGTTGAGTCATAAATCCTCATCTTGTCATCCTCTCGATTTGTCTTCTCTGAGGTAAGAGGGTTTGCAGAGAAACACACCATCAGGCCCACAGGGCTTTCATTCTCTACCCCTGTCTGGTCTTGTCTGGAGAGCCACAGCAATAGGACAAATTGTTATTCTGTAGGGGAGACTGATGGTGCAGCAAGTTGAGCAGTGCTTTCACTTTTATCAGAAAGGAAGATATATTGAGCAATGCATACATGTATATGGCTTGGCTTTATGTCTGTACTGCTTACGTTTTGCTTTCGGCTTCGCTATCCCCATCTTTACCTGAGGATGGGATCGGAAGCTTCTTCCTTAAAGGAAACATATTTCTGGTCACTGGTCTTATCACAAGAATAACGTAATGTTTAATAGTAATAAAAACCTCCACCACAATAATACATCTGTTAGCCGTCTGCTGTAAAGGGTTGTGTGTAAGGGTTAACGTTGGTAGGACTATTTCAGTAGATGAGATCAGGGCACTTTACTCTGAAGTCAAATGGACTACGAAACAAATCAATAAAGTTCATATTTCTCACAAGTATGTAATACTGAACCAACATTTTGGCACGAAGCCTGCGTTTACACAGGCAGCACAATTCTAATTTGTCTTTTTGACCAATCAGATCAGCTCTTTTGCCAATTATTGGAGAAAATATCTGAATTGGGCTGCCTGTCTAAACGCAGCCATAGTGACTGCCTCAGGGCTATGACTTGGTTAAAACAGGTTATTTGTATGCAGTGCAATAAGTGCAACCAATGACAATATTGAGAGGTAACATAATCTTAGTGGTGTACTCTGTGATTTTTAAACAGCTCATATCTGACTTCCATTCGATAATATCCAAAAGAATTGAATGAAATACTATTTTTTGAGTGTTTATTGACTGTGGTTTGTCTGAGGCTGAGGGAGGAATAAACATGCAGCCAACTGAGCCACATTCCCTCTCCCACTCACCACCACAGAGTGAGACATCCAACCAGGTGGGATCATAGCCTGACAGATAGAAACATTAGGGAAGACCGGGGCCCCGTATACTGACATGGAGTCTGAACCTTGGAAGGGCATTTGAGAACTACCTGCAAGCCAATTGATCCCATTTATTTTAGATGGCAGGCTTATGAACTCTATTTCAGCCATTTATTCAACATAGGAACATAGCATAGGTCTATGTCAAATCCTCTTCAGTATAATGTGTGGCTTCCATAGTGTTCATCAGTGTTCCAGTTAAAATTCTGCAGTGAAAGGCCTTCAATACAATCTTAGAAAAAAGGGTTCCTAAAGGGGTTCTGCGGCTGTCCCCATAGGATAACCTTTTTTTGGTTTCAGGTAGAACCCTTTTTGATTCAAGGTAGAACTATTTTGGGTTCCATGTAGAACGCTCTGTGGAAAGGGTTCTACATGGAACCCAAAAGGGTTCTACCTTGAACCCGAAAGGGGTACACAAAGGGTTCTCCTATGGGGACAGCTGTAGTGCTAACATCCTTCTTTGAGCCACTTAACCATAACATTAGCCTACTTAGAAAAATGAAGAAATAGGTCAATGGAATGTACAGTACATAGTGTTAAGTACATGTAAACAACAATACTGTGTGTCTACTCAGATTTAGATAGTGCAAAGGGCTTGGAGATATTTTCAAATGTTTTCCCCTCAAGATAATCCAGCCAATATAGACTGAATAATCAATTTGTACGCATGCATGCACACACTGTCGGTATAGGTTGTGCATTGTTGTTTTAATTCAATTACATACCAAGATGATAGGAACGGGAGGAGGTGTTAAGTAACATGAATAAATATATACAGCTAATAATTTATGGTTGAGGCAACATCTATTCCTAAGGAGAGCTTTAACAGCATGGAGATGTGTGACTTTTAGTTTAGACTTCACATTGAATACACAGTGTGGCAAGTGAGTAGGACGCAGAATGGGGAAACAGACCCTCGGGGCCTGCAGAGGCTAACATGGCCACAACAACCCATTATTATTTACAGCTTTGATACAGGTGTAGGATCTTAATTGGATCACCCTGTTGCAAGAGAACTTTCCTGTATGCAAGACATTTTCAACGTGCAGTGTATTTGAGGTTTAAAAAGGCTTCTGAAGTTTGTCATTTCCACTTTGAAAATTCAGACTTGATTTTCCCTTACGAAAAATGTATCAACCCCTACAAAAAAAGCCATTAATTATAATCCACGTAATAATTCAAATTTCCTGTTGTTGCAGGATTATTTTCCTGTTGCAGCAAACTGGTTCAAATTAAGATCCTACGCTTGTATAGGGGCTGCAACTGTAAAAACATGAGGAATATGGGGTTAGAGGAGGATAAAAAGCATAGCTGTTGACAAAGAAAAATGATCTGGCTTTTGCTTTCTGCTCAACATCTCTCTCACAGACCTTCACCAGAACTGACAGTGGACATAAGAATATTATCAAGGCATGGGAAGGATCGCCTCAGGACCCGTTTATTTGTCCTATCGTACCAACTCCTCGTCACTCATTGTCATGCCAAACAATATTTGGCTTGACAATGAAAGCAACGGAGTTGGCAAGAGAACAGACAGATCTGGGACCAGAGTATGAGAAAAAGATCTTACAGACGCTCCATTATGTACTGTACGATAAGATGTATTCTGGAGATAAGCAGCTGTTCTGAACAGTACAATAAACCAATTCAGCTAGCACAGTTTAGGCTCTTCAGTGATCCATGTGTAAAAGCGTCCTCTGGCTGAGTGGCTAGGATTGCTTACAATAGCCTAACAGGCTAACAAACCATGCAGTGCTATGGTCAATGTCCATTTGACATAGTATCAGCCAGGTTGGAATTGTATTCCTATCTAGGGTGGTGAGAGCGACCCCCTACGTCACAATGATGAATGAAACCCTAAAACGCATGAATAGTAACGAAGTGCAATGCACATCGCAAGTGAATCCGTTGTGCTACAGTGGGATCTCCTCATGTGGAGATGGGAGAAGTGTGCTATTGTAATTTGGCTCTGTATCCCTCCACATCGCTCAAGCGCAAGGCCTATTTTGTAGCCTGGTTAAACCAGACTGAATGCCTCGCTCACCATTGTCTCACACAATGGGGAAGCATAGAAAACTCAGTGTATTAATATACATGGCTCTGAGGCTACCTATTTTGCACGTTCCTTCTCTCAAATAGGTTCATTCAGTCAGAGGAGACGCGGTATGAAGCTTACTCACAGGGCAGTGTTGAATTTGTCCTGTAAAGTAATTACATTTCTCTCAGTTAATGCGTCCCAAATGCCACCCTATTCCCTATGTAGTGCACTACTTTTGACCAGAGCCCTATGGTTCTGCAGGTAGTGCACTGAGAAGGGTGCCATTCAGGACGCAAACAGTCTGTCTGTAAAATAATCACACAGGCCACTGGCTAGATCCATGGGACTACAGTAGAAAATTAGCCGGCTGGCAAATCTGGCACAGACTTTTTCACACATGTCGATTAATGTGCATTGCCCCTGTCAAGTACACCTAATAAAATCAAGTAAAGATGAATGGGAAACAACTACTATAACAGGGATATCATACCCAATGTGTGCATTTGTTTGTGTTATATGCAATAAATGAAGAGAACAGCAATAACCTTCAACCTGTATGCTCTCATAACTTACCATTTGAACCACTGAGACACTGAGTAGACAATAGTTACTCAAGCAGGATTAAAGACCTCAGATTCACGGTCGTTCCAGACATCAGAATTCGGTGCAGAATATATCATTTTGAGCCCCATATTTACTTGGCTCTCAGATGGAAAAGTCAACAGAAAGTCTCTCAATATGAGACCCAGAGAGACCTGTCATGGATATTTCATTGGCAGAACATAGTTGTTTTCTTAAATTCTTTATTGTTCAATTAATCCAAAGACAATGGCTATTAATCTGAAGTGTAACAAACCGCAGCAAAAACAAAGACCCTTCATTCACACAATATTCGAATAGATCACCCCCTGTAACACATATCTCAAAAATATACACACTGTATACTGTAAACGTACAGCTGAAAACAGCATATCATAAGACATGAAAAATAGCACTTCATCAGATAATATGGTGCTATATCGTATGTAACGTCACCTAATATGTGTGCATGTCAGTAACTGAAAGTACAATTGAGGCATTATTAGTGCACAGATAGGAATGGGATAAGACAGACTGAAAGCGGTAGAATTGTGTTGATGATGCTTAGTACAATTGGAATAATGTGGATAAACGTGGGCTTCAACAAAAGCATGCTTTCACAGTATAACGATACAGCTGATGGTAAAAGCTGTGAAGGGAGAAACCAGTGTATCACTGAGTGGAATTTTAAAAAATGTCAAAAATAACATTTAACTCTCAGATTTTGTCCATCAACCATTGTGCTGTTCTACCAATAGAAAGCCTCCATGATCTGTAGTCCTGCATTTTGCACGCACGCACGCACACACCAAACACACACACACACACACCACATTACCCCACATCAGCTATGTCTTGCCTACATTGGACACCTAATCAACAGCCAACAGCCCTCGCGAGGGCTGAGCAGTCACTGTACTGCTTCAACATAGCGATCCCAGATCCACACACGGCCCGTCTGCACGTCCTCCTGTCAGTCACCATCTAAACCTAACCCTGTCAGTCATCATCTAACCCTAAACCTGTCAGTCACCATCTAACCTCAACCCTGTCAGTCATCATCCTCTTTGCCTATCTCTTCAGGTAGCGGTGTGCTGAAGTCCTGAAAACATGTTCTGAAGTAGCCAACCAGGGACTCAGACAGGTGCTGTTGGCTCTGCAGGGACAGGAAGTGGCCCTCGTCTGGGTAAAGCTGTCTCAAACAAAGGTCAAAGGTCAAACACAAGGTCATTGGGACTGTCATTCCTGTAGTGAAGTGTGGTTACTCGTTTATCAGTTAGAAGGAACAAGAAAGTCACTTAATGTTTTTCCTGAGTGGTGTTTGTGTGTGTGTGTGTGTTGCAAATATATTGGCTAGCAATCAAAATCACTTCAATAATCACATTATGTAATCACTCATTCAACATTTTCATTCAAATTTGTGGATCACGGCTCATACCTGCATTGTGTAGTTCGCTCCAATTTTGATCAAGTGCTTAATCAACTCCGCTGAATGTTGGAAATGAACATTTGCTGAGAAAAGAACAAAAAAACACCAATTGGTTTCGCAAATTGTCTTTGAAAACAACACAAGGCCAATCGCTGATTACGCCGTACTTAGGATCGTCTATTTTCCATTTCTGTTGGACGAAAGGGTAATTACCATCAGCTGTTCCGTGAATCAACAGAAAATCCGGTCCTTGGGGTCCTTTCATCATGTTTCCTTGCAGTCCTTTCATATTTGGAAGCACTCTAGAAACCTGAGAGAATAGACATGGGAGACAGTGTAACCTCAGGTTTTCTATTTTATTGAACCTTGATTTTGACCGGGAGTCATGCTGAGACCAAGGTCTCTTTCACAGATGAGCCCTGTATACACATCAATACACATCAATACACACATCAATGTTCCCATCGATATTCACATCAATATACACATCAATATACAGTATACACATCAATATACGCATCAATATACACATCAATAGTCACATCAATATACACTATACACATCAATATTCACACAGCAATATTCACATCAATATGCACTATACACATCAATATACACATAAATACACAAAAAGCTAAACAAAACCTCAGGTTTGAACAGAAAACAATATCTGAGGGAAAACCAACCACAGCAGTGAATAAAGAGTTTGTGAAAAGATTACGATATACAACTAGCCTAAATCAGACTGCTCACTTATTCCTTCACTTCACAATCAATGCTGAGCACAGTGTCCAGTCTGGTGGAGCCAGGCTACAATACAGGACTGGATCAAACCTGTCTAGCACCCCCAGGGGAACCAGTGTGTTGCTTCATTAACAGAACGTGTTCATGTCTTTTTCCATCTACCTCTCAGGACTGTATGAGTGATGCCCTGCTGTTTGTTTACGATCATTTTGACCTGCTTCTCTGAACTAGCATCATTTACATTTTAAATGGCTCGAACTGTGTGGCCCACATATTAACAACCCACTTTCGGGGGAACACTTTCACTGATTACACTGTAATCTCACACAGGAAGTTGTACGGCTTCACGAGTTATTATTCTGACTGATGAACAATACCTGGCCCATGAACACCAACACACACACACACACACACACACACACACACACACACACACCCTCATGTGAGTCTACTATCTAATCTCTCGCGTGCTTGAGATAGGTATTGCACAGATTCACCTGTACCTTTTTCCTCTAGTTCTCGCTGATATCAGCTTAACTCATCTGGTCGATGCGCTACAGTATATTGTGGTTATAATATCGAATAACTACTGTAATTCAATATTTTTCTCTCTCTACAGAACCGCTGCTCTTTTGAAACACGCTATCCCTTGACTTTTCTGATCTCTTCTCTAGGCCTTCTTTTGATTGGTGTAGGCATCGCTCCTCTTCGCTAGCATTCCAAACATATTTAACACAGTCTTAAGTAATTTTCATTCAGCAGTACATTTAGAACGGATCTTTACCTTGAGTAAGCAAACCCCAAAACAAGTGGGGGGGGGGGGGGATTTTTGTGGGGTTTTTTTCTAACTCCAATTCCATGATGTCAGTTCGCTTCTTTCATTGAGGGAAGATGTTTTTCACATAATATGGAACTTTAAATTGTTAACGTGGTTGAGAAGCTGAAATCAACCAACCCTTCTCTCATCCCTCTCTTTCTCTTCTCTCTCATCCCTACCGCCCCTCTTAGTGATGGTGGCCGCTGGCGTCAGTCGGTGATGATGAGTATGAGTGGGTTTGGGACTCGGCTGGCTGGTCAGTTGTGATGAGGTGATTGGTGGGCCAGGCTGGACGGCAGGGGGACAGGCTTCCGGGGCCTGAGAGTCCCCTGCAGCAGGTCCACACAGCGCCTGGGTACCGTGGATGTTCAAGGGACCAGATAGCTGCATTGGAGTATGTTTAACCTCCGACCAGCATGTGAGTGATGGAGATATGACATATTTCTGGTTTGCATACACATATTAGCAGATGTATTACGGGTGGTAGCAATATCTAACAATACACACAAACATAAAAGGTAAAGAGAATGCATATAAGAAAATAGAGAAATATTAGGTGAGCTAATGCTTGCGAGCACAGAGTATGTATATATTTATATATATATACTATCTATATATATATATATTATATACTAATATATATGGTTGAAGTCGTAGTTTACATACACCTTCAGCCAAATAATTTACAACTCAGTTTTCACAACACATCAGTCAGGCGAGTTGGTCTTGTCGCAAATGGTCTTCCAATGGACAATGATCCCATAGCAAATACTTTCCAAAGTTGTGGCAAAATGGCTTAGACAACAAAGTTAAGGTATTGGAAGTGGCCATCACAATCCTATAGAAATTTGTGGGCAAGAACTGAAAAAGCGTGTGTGAGCAAGGAGGCCAACAAACCTGAAATTAGTTGAGGAATGGGCCAGCATTCACCCCAACTTATTGTGAGATAGCTTGTGAAGGCTACACGAAACGTTTGACCCAAGTTAAACCAATTAAAAGGCAACGCTACCGAATACAATTGAAGTGTATGTAAACTTGACCGCATTGGGAATGGTGATGAAAGAATAAAAGCGAAATAAATAATTCTCTCTACTATTATTTCTGCACATTTCACATTCTTAAAATTAAAGTGGTGATCCTAACTGACCTAGAGACATGGAATTTTTAACTAGGATTAAATGTCAGGAATTAATGAAAATGAAGTTTAAATGTATTTTGCTTTAAGGTGTATGTAACTTCCGACTTTCACTGTATGTATATATTGTAATTATTTACATATGCATGGGATGCGTATAGACATTATGGACAGTAATATGGAAAGAATATAATATATGTACTATATATAAGATTACATATGATATATGATGCGATATACACTATTAGATGATATGCTACTATACAATGGCAATACATGAGATGTAATGTGATATACAGTGGCGATACGATGCCCTACAATATGATATAATAAATATCCATACAGTAGAGACAGGAATGTGATATGATACATAGGTGTAATTATGATACAATATTTTGCCCTTTCCATTGAAATCCATTGAAAATGTATGGCATGGTTGTAACACTCTTTAACTTCCCTGTCAGTCATCTGTGTTAAAGCCCCTCATGAAATGTCTGGGAAAAGAATCAGCGTCATTCGGTTTTGGGTTTGTTTTTTATTTACTTATTAACGATCCTTGATCGACACTTCCCATACATTGACCGCGCGCTGGACGAATCTTTACGGAAAGGCAAGTTTAACTGTTGTCTTTCAGTTGATCAACCATGCTTCAAACACTCAGGGTGTGTTCAACAAGGAAGGTGGTTTCTTTTCTTTCCAGGGATACGGTGCTTTACTCACCTTGATGCTTCTGAGGTCGCACAGCGCTGATTAAGTGTGCAGGCTGCTAATTCCCAGGTGATTGACTGGTAAACTTTACCGGTGAGTAATGTTTCCATGATCTTATCCTTTAGGTCAGTTTCCTTGACAGAATTAAAACCTAGTCCTGGATTGAAAAGCAAGCTGAATGCACAATCTCCATTGAAATAGCTTTTCAGTCTAGTTTAGGCTCAATCTGGATTGGGAAACCGGTGCTATGTGTTTTTGTGTGAGTACATTTTCCACAACAAACCTGACATGCAAATACTTAAATTTGATTATCAATGAATTGGAGTTGAAAGAACTGGAATACTTTTTTGAAACGTTGTGTACTTTCTACACGAAGCTTCAGCATTTTCAGAGCGATACTTTTGGCCTGACGTCACACAGACACGACAACAGATATCAAAGGTAAGTTGTTATTCACAGTCATTTGGTTGGTGTTATTGATCGGTTTTCTAATTTGTGGGTTTCTACAGTTTATCACACACAGCAAGATTGGAGAACAGTGGGGACTGTCACAACTGAAGGGTGTGTGTGCGGTGTGCGTGCGTGTGTGTGGTGTGTGTGTGTGTGTGTGTGTGTGTGTGTGTGTGTGTGTGTGGTGTGTGTGGTGTGCTGTGTGT
>NC_036867.1:35501793-35507173 GCF_002910315.2 Salvelinus sp. IW2-2015 | reverse complement strand
TGTTTTTGTGACAGCAGCACTTCTGAGGGAAAGGCATAGGAGCAGGTTCCTGCTATAAAATGAATACAACCACAGAGTCAATGAGTTTCACCCGGGTCAACTGTTTGGTTTCAATCTCATTTTACAGAGGCTTAGAGCTGGGCTCCATCCTTCCTACTTGTTCTTCAGAGGCTTAGAGCTGGGCTACATCTGCTACTTGTCCTTACAGAGGCACTAGAGCTGGCTACTCTCCTACTTGTCCTTACAGAGGCATACGAGCTGCGTCTACATCTCCTACTTGTCCTTACAGAGGCATCGGCTGGGCTCTATCCTACATGGTCCTTACAGAGGCATAATGCTGGGCTTACATCTCCTCACTTGTCCTTACAAGGCTTAGAGCTGCTACATCTCTCTACTTGTCCTTACAGAGGCATAAGAGCTGGGCCTAATCTCCTACTTTGTCCTTACAGAGGGCCGAGAGCTGGCTTTACATCTCTACTTGTCCTTACAGAGCATGAGAGCTGGGCTACCTCTCCTACTTGTCCTTAACAGCGGCAGAGGACTGCGGCTACATCTCCCTACTTGTCCTTCCACAGAGGATCTGAGCTGGGGCTACATCTCCTCCTTGTCCTACAGAGGCCATGACTGGGCTACCATCCTCCTACTTTCCTCCAGAGGCCAAGAGAGCTGGGCTACATCTCTACTTGTCCTTACAGAGGCATGAGAGCTGGGCTACATCTCCTACTTGTCCGGCCATACAGTGGCGCCCGCTGGTAATTATTAGGACAAGAAAAGGCATTTTGGGCTCTATTATCCAAAACTTTGGATTTGAAATAAATAGCTTGAAAGTTCAAATGCAGCCTGTCAGCTTTAATTTGAGAGTATTTCAATCCATGTCAGGTGAACTGTTTAGAAATGATAACTTTCAATTTTTAAGGGAGTCTAAAGTATTGACAAATTCACTTATGGTGTATTAAAGCATCCCATATTCATATCAGGCAATGAATAGCATCAAGCTTGGTGACTCTACACATTTGTTGATTCATTTGCTGTTTTGGTGTTTCAGAATTATTTGGTGCCCAGTAGAAATTCAATGGGTAAATAATGTATTGTCCTTTTTTTATTGTAAATACATTTAATTTAATTGTAATACATTATATGTGGCTACTTACCATGATTTAACGGATCATCCCTGAATGAATTCGTGAATAATGATGAGTGAGAAGTTAGACCGTACAACATATACCCCAAGACATGCTACCCCTCTCACCATTACAAATAAAGGGGAGGATTTAGCATTTTATATCATACACCAAGACATGCTACCTCTCACCATTACAATAACAGGGCGAGGTTTAGCATTTTCTATCATACCTCCCAAGACATGCTACCCTCTCACCATTCAATAACAAGGGAGGTTAGCATTTTATATCATCGCCCAAACTTGCTACCTCTACCATTACACTATCATACCCCCCAAGACATCGCTACCCCTCACCATTACAATAACAGGGGAGGCTTAGCCATTTTATAATCATAGCCCCAAGACAGCTACCCTCATCAACACTTACAATAACAGGGGATGTTAGCAATTTATATCAATACCCCAAGACATGCTAAAACACCCTCTCACCATTTACAATAACAGGGGAGGTTAGGCATTTTTGTGGTGGGTTTTATTTGATACTTGTGAGTCTAACGTTTCTCACTCATCATTATTATCTGTAATCGGGTAGCATCCACATTTTTTGGCTTGCATGCGACCCACCCACATACCCTGCCCAGTCGCCCCCAAAGAATTGTCTGTCTCCCGCCAGGCCTGTCAGGTTTGGCAATAACGGTTAATTGCGATGTGGCGGGAGGCACGCCATTACAGTGGAGAAATGGCCTGGAAATTGTGTGCCGTGGGCTGCGACTCTGAGATGTAATGGCGATGGCGGGCATGGCACGCTGAACAAAATGCAGGGACGTAATTATCAGTGATTGCTGGGAGGAAGGCATGTCATTCCCCTGATCCCTCTCTAGAGAAGTCTTTGCTTGCAATACCTCCACCCCCCTCAAGTGGCTGGCTCTGTCGTCTGTGTCTGTTTGTCTTGTCTGTCTGTCTGTCTGTCTGTCTGTCTGTCTGTCGCTGTCTGTCTGTCTGTCTGTCCCTTGTCTGTCTTCTGTCTGTCCTGTCTCCTGTCTGTCTGTCTGTCTGTCTGTCTCTGTCCTTCTGTCTGGTCCTCTGTCTGTCTGTTGTCCTCTGTCTGTCTGTCTGGTTCTGTCCTGTCTGTCTCTGTCTGTCTGTCTGTCCTGTCTCTGTCTGTCTGTCTTGTCCTGTCCTGTCTGTCGTCTGCTGTCTGTCTGTCTGTCTGTTCTGTCTGTCTGTCCTGTCTGTCCTGTGTTTGGTGTCTCTGTGTCTCTGGTGTCTGGTCTGTGTCCCTGGTCCTCTGTCTCTGTCCTTGTCTCTGTCTGTCTCTGTCCTCTGTCTGTCTCTGTCCTCTGTCCTCTGGTCCTGTCTCTGTGTCTGTCTCTGTCTGTCTTCTCTGTCTGTCTCTGTCTTTCTCTGTCTGTCTTGTCTGTTCTCATGTCTGTCTCTGTCTGGTCTCTGTCTGTCCTGTCTGTCTGCTGTCTGTTCTCTGCTGTACTGTCATCTGTCTGTCTGTTCTGTCCTTGTCCTGTCTCTGTCTGTCTGTCTCTGTCCTGTTGTTCTCTGGCTGTCGTCTCTTGTCTGTCTGTCTTTGTCTGTCCTGTCTCTGTCTGTCTGTCTCTGTTGTCTTGTCTGGTCTCTGTCTGTCTGTCTCATGTCCTGTCTGTCTGTTCTCTGTCTGTCTGTTCTGTCCTGTCTGTCCTCTGTCTGTCTGTCTGTCTCTGTCTGTCTGCCTCCTGTCTGTCTGTCTCTGTCTGTCTGTCTGTTGTCCTCTGTCCCTGTCTGCTGTCTCTGTCTGTTGTCTGTCTCTGGTCTTGTCTGTCTTGTCCTCTGTCTGTCTGGTTCTGTCTCTGTCTGTCTGTCTCTGTCTGTCTGGTCCTGTCTCTGTCGCTGTCTGTCTCTGTCTGTCCTGTCTGTCCTCTGTCTGTCTGTCTCTGTCTCTGTCTGTCTGTCTCTGTCTCTGTCTGTCTGTCTCTGTTCTGTCTGTCCTGTCTCTGGGTCTGTCTCTGTCTGTCGCTGGTCTGTCTCTGTCGTGTCTCTGTCTGTCCTGTTCTGTCCCTCTGTCTGTTCTGTCTGTTCTCTGTCTGTCCCTCTGTCTGTCTGTTCTGTCTCTGTCCCGTCCTCTTGTCTGTCTGTCTGTCTCTGTCTGTCTGTCTGTCTCTGTCTGTCTGTCTGTCTCTGTCTTCCTGTCTGTCTGTCCTGTCTCTGTCTGTCCTGTCTGTCTGTCTCTGTTGTCTGTCTGTCTCTGGTCTGTCTGTTGTCCTTGTCTGTCTGTCTCGTCTCTGTCTGTTGTCTCTGTTCCTTGTCTGTCCTGGTCTCTGTCTCTGTCCTGTCTGTCTCTGGTCTCTGTCTGTCTGTCTCTGTTCTGTCTCTGTCTGTTCTGTCTGTCTCTGTCTGTCTCTGTCTGTCTCTGTCTCTGTCCTGTCTGTCTGTCTCTGTTGTCGTTGTCCCTGTCTGTCTGTCTCTGTCTGTCCTGTGCTGTCTCTGTCTGTCTGTCTGTCTCTGCTGTCTGTCTATCTCTGTTCTGCCTGGTTGTTGTCTGTCTCTGTCTGTCTGTCCTCTTGTCCTGTCTGTCTGTCTGTCGTCTCTGTCTGTCTGTCTCTGTCTGTCTGTCTGTCTGTCTCTGTTGTCATGTCTGTCTTGTCTGTCTGTCCTCTGTCCTGTCTGTCTGTCTCTGTCTGTTCTGTTCCCTCTGTCTGTTGTCTGTCTGTCTGTTCTCTGTCTGTCCTGTCTGTCTCTGTCTGTCTGTCTGTCTCTGTCTGTCTGTCTCTGTCTTTCTGTCTCTGTCTGTCTGTCGTCTGTCTGTCTGTCTTGTCTGGTCTGTCTCTGTCTGGTCTCTGTCTGTCTCTGTCTGTTCCTGTCTGTCCTGTCTCTGTCTGTCTGTCTGTTCTGTCTCTGTCTGTCTGTCTGTCTCTGTCTGTCCTGTCTGTCTGTCTGTCTGTCTGGTCTGTCTGTCTGTCTGTTCTGTCTTGTCTGTCTCTGTCTGTCTGTCTGTCTCTGTCTGTCTGTCTCTGTCTGTCCGTCCTCTGTCTGTCTGTCCTGGTCTCCTGTCTGTTCTCTGTCTCTGTCTGTCCTGTCTCTGCTGTCTGTCTGTCCTCTGTCTGTCTGTCTCCTGTCCTGTCTGTCTGCTCTGTCTGTGTCTGTCCTCTTGTCTGTCTTCTCTGTCTGTCTGTCTGCTGTCCTGTCTGTTGTCTGTCTCTGTCTGTCTGTCTGTCTCTGTCGTCTGTCTCTGTCTTGTCTGTCTCTGTCTGTCTGTCTGTCTCTGTCTGTCTGTCTGTCTCTGTCTGTCCTGTGCTGTCTCTGTCTGTCCTGTCTCTGTCTGTCTCTGTCTGTTCTGCTGTCTGTCTGTCTCTGTCTGTCTGTCTTTACCTCCACCTCGCCTGTTTCTTTCCTCTCTCATCTCTCCCACTCTAGTTTAGGGCTGGGCGATATGGCCAAAATATATCACTGTATTAAAAAAAGAAAAGGATGGTATTTGACTTTTTGTTTTTGAATAATAAAAGTTGTACATTTTGCTTTGAGTAGTGGGCGACACTCGGGTGGCAACACATACATTCTAAGTGATTTCAATGAGTCTTTCTCCATTCTGATTGGTTTATACTGTTCAATTCAACCCAAAATCATTTTCACTATTATCATACATTTCTGCATTTCCTGCACTCATTTGACACACCTTCTACACTGCCATGAGGGCTGCACGATATGGGCAGACAAGGCATTATTTTTAACCAAATGTTGCAATTGCGATTTGACTTGAAATTTAGAGCTAAACACTTGGGTGAACTGTTGGAATCATGGAAATGGAATGATTATTCTAATTCTATAGTTAAAATATAATAGTGGGCACTTTTAACTAGTGTAGTTTGACATGAAAATTAAAAAATGCCAGGGAGGAGTTATTGCCACAGGGTAGGAACCAAAGTGCTGATAAGTGTTCACTAGTGGGCCACATGGAATGTTTTCTC
This sequence comes from Salvelinus sp. IW2-2015, assembly GCF_002910315.2. Lineage (NCBI taxonomy): Eukaryota > Metazoa > Chordata > Actinopteri > Salmoniformes > Salmonidae > Salvelinus > Salvelinus sp. IW2-2015. Next base: position 35,502,097 of record NC_036867.1, on the reverse strand, counting down.
TTAGCTGCTTAGTAGCTAACATTCTTTCTTTGCGTATTCCTCTTTTATTTAGAAGATACTGTTGCACAAACAACATGCTGATTTCGGTCTACACCATCACTGGTATTATCAGGCTGTATTGAAAATTACGTTTGCCCTGACTCAGTACATTTATTAGCTAGCTAGCATTAGCGGCTAACACGATTTAGGCCCAACTTTCTAAGAAAAGACAAACTAGCTGTTTGCAGATGTAAGAGACACAAACTAATAGTGTAATTATAGAACGCTAGTGGATTTATATTAAGAAGCAAAGTGAAAACAGCAT
>NC_036867.1:35494985-35497748 GCF_002910315.2 Salvelinus sp. IW2-2015 | reverse complement strand
TGGACCGAACCAAGAAGGGGTATAAAAAAATAAATCAACAGAGGGAAGGTGGAGCGGGACAGAGAGATTGAGATTAGGTCTCCTTTCGGGTGCCCCCGTCGTGCTGTGTGGGGTGCGGCTCACCTAAAGCCGTCTCAAGGGATAGTTCAAAGAGAGTCTAGCGTTGTGGGGGAGAGCAGGAGGATGTGTGGGAGCAGACTAGCCAGGGCGAGAAGTGATTCTCATTACTGGAGTCTCGCACTCGCGCCCCATTGCCCTTCCCCTCGCGTCCTCTCCTATGTCCCTCCCTCCTCTCCTATGTCCCTCCCCTCTGTTCTCCTCTCCTATGTCCGCTCTCCTAATGTCCTGTCCCTCTCTGTCCCTCCCTCTGGTCGCGCCCCTGTCTCCCTCTCCTATGTCTCCTAGACAATTGAACGATCACTCTTAGTTACTGTCACTCCTCAACCATGAGATTACAAAGGGACAGTCAGAGCCACTTGTCAGTGTTGTTCAACATCCTCCCTGMCTTAGAGATGGTTACYAMCCCCTACAGGAGTAGAAGCTGTAAGGTATAAAAATACTCCTGTGTTATTTCTGTCATATTTATTACACATTTAGTGAGCTCGCAGGTTTGAATAGATTTTGGAACATTTTTAAGGATTTAGGGGGGTCTTGTGCAGATTCTTTGCCTCGTGAGATTCTTGAATCTTTTTTTCTGTATTTCTTTTAATCCCTTGTCTGTCCCTGGGAGGTGGCACTTCCAAAATGGTGGCCAACCGAGGTAATACTTCTATTGCTGGAAGCTTCTTTAGTGTTCAACTAGGACAGGCAATTATACACACACACAAACACCTCCCTCTCCTCTCATACCAGTGACCTGCCATCTCATAGGGGTCTGAGCTATTCCCTGAGCTGTCTCCCTCTCAATCAATCAGCTTTTCCTCTCTCTCTCCCTCTCTACCTCTCTCTCTCTCTCTACCTCTCTCTCTCTACCTCTCTCTCTACCTCTCTCTCTCTCTCTCTCTACCTCTCTCTACCTCTACCTCTCTCTACCTCTACCTCTCTCTACCTCTCTCTCTTCCTTTTCACTCACTCATTTTGGGAGCAACACATCGTAGCTGCCTCACACAGCCCCATTTCACAGTTCCACAGAGACTGTCCCCAAGTCGTCAAACACAACACAATAAACAAACAGCGGTGAATCCTCCCAATCACTACTGCAGCCCCCAGTGAAACGCACCAGCCGTGTCATCTATTCAGTTTCCCTCTAGTTGTAATCAAGTCACTAAGGATTCAGAATATGAACCACCACTGAAATCCCTCCTCCTTAAAGATGCTCCATGCAGAAATCACTCCATTTCCTGGTTGCTAAAATTCTAATAGTTTGGCTAATTTCAGTTTGTTAATAAACAAGCATTCATTGTGTAGTCATTGTACCATCTAAACCGCTGTGAAGTATATTTTCCATAACCAAATATCTAGTATTTTCAGCTGTTTGAAACTGGTGTACAAAACCCAATGTAAAAGATGCAGAAACTAAACTTCAGAACGGGAAGCATAGAAATAGCACACACAGAACACATCTACCGCTTCTTAGACTTGCTTTCAATGGGAATGAAAGATCTATAACTCACATTTCTATGTGAATTTGGTCATGTCGCGCCCGAAAAGTTCCACATTGTTAGCTTTAATGATTGCTCACATGCTGCCGCTGGTGCTTGACTGAGGCCGAGGGTCCGTCGTCATGACAAATGGCTCCGACCTGGAAACCAGTTCAGGGTCACATCAACCTTATATTACACCATTCTCCTCTGTCACTGATGAGCTAGTGTACCAGAGTTAGTGATAGATATAATCAGAGAAGGACAGTAGGACAGACGGCGTAAGGAAGAGACTTGGAGACAAACAGACAGGAAGAAGGAAGGTGGAGGAAGTTTCAGACTGGATTATTCAGTATGGACATGACAGCCTCCATTTTCTTTCCATCCACTGACTGATTGGGTCCACTGGCCCTGTGGAGTGGCTGACGAGTACTGCTTATCTCTGCTGTCCAGACACCAGGCACAATTACACTGCCGTTGTGTGTGTGTGTGTGGTGTGTGTGTGTGTGTGTGTGTGTGTGTCGCACAAGCACACACATGCTTGTCTGTGTTGTTGTGTAGCTGCGTTGCTGCTTGTCCTGTGTTGCTGTTAGCGGTGCTGCTTGTCTGTTGTTGCTGTAGGCGTGCTGCTTGTCTGTGTTGGTGTAGGCGTGCAGCTTGTCTGTGTGTGTGTAGGCTGCAGCTTGTCTGTGTTGGGTGTAGGCGTGCAGCTTGTCTGTGTTGGTGTAGGCGTGCTCTGAACTCTGTCTAGAAAGGAGGTGCATTTTGGTTGACCTGCTCAGACTTCATTTTAATCTGCACACATTATGTAGTCTGAAAAACAACGCTGAATGTCTGCTATCACCACTCTGTAACGCTAAGGCCTAACATGGGCATTTCAACGCTGCTAATGTATTCATGCTAATTCAATGCATGTTGTGTCATGAGAGATGCATGTGACCCATTCATTTAACATAGAGCTCCACAGCTTGGTCTTGTATGTGGATGTAGGTGGTAAGTGACATCTTTAAAACAACGCCTGTTCTGTATTACGTGCTGGACTGTCTGTTATTGTCACTGTTAAAATCGTGGATGTGGTCAGAGGGCAGGTGCCACAGCAACCTAACTGACAGCATTATGTCTGCTAAACCTGCACTGGGCCTAGGGGGCAACCTGAAACAAACACTGGCAACTCATCTCTCCC
>NC_036867.1:35485410-35494885 GCF_002910315.2 Salvelinus sp. IW2-2015 | reverse complement strand
TTTATATGAACACCCAACACACACAAACACACTACACCACTACACACACACACACACACCCACACACACAACACACCACACACACACACACACACACACACACACACACACACACACACACACACACACACACGCACGCACACGCACACACACCCTTCAGTGTGACAGTTCCCACTGTTCTCCAATCTGCTGTGATAAACTGTAGAACCCACAAATAGAAAACCATCAATAACACCAACAAATTGACTGTGATAAACAACTTACTTGATATCTGTTGTCGTTCTGTGACGTCAGGCCAAAGTATCGCTCTGAAAATGCTGAAGCTTCGTGTAGAGAAAGTACACAACGTTTCAAAAAAGTATTCAGTTCTTTCAACTCCAATTTCATTGATAATCAAATTTGTACAGTATTTCATGTCATTTGTTGTGGAAAATGTACTCACACAAAACACATAGCACCGGTTTCCCAATCCTAGATTGAGCCTAAACCTAGACTGAAAAGCTATTTCAATGGAGATTGTGCATTCAGCTTGCTTTTCAATCCAGGACTAGGTTTAATCTCTGTCAAGGAAACTGACCTAAAGGGTAAGATCATGGAAACATTACTCACCGTAAAGTTTCCAGTCAATCACTGGGGAATTAGCAGCTGCACACTTAATCAGCGCTGTGGACCTCAGGAGCATCAAGGTGAGGTAAGCACCGTATCCCTGGAAAGAAAAGAACACCTTCACTTGTTGAACACACCCGTGAGTGTGAAGCATGGTGATCAACTGAAAGACAGCAGTTAAACTTGCCTTTCCGTAGATTCCGATCCGCGCGCGGTCAATGTATGGGAGTGTCATCAAGTATCTGTAATAAGTAAATAAAAACAACCCAAAACCGAATGACTGATTCTTTTTCCAGACATTTCATGAGGGCTTTAACACAGATGACTGACAGGGAAGTTAAAGAGTGTACAACCATGCCATACATTTTCAATGGATTTCAATGGAAAGGGCAAAATATTGTATCATATTACACCATATTGTATCATATCACATCCTGTCTTATCTTATGGTATTTTATTATATCATATTGTATGGCATCGTATCGCACTGTATATCACATTACATCTCATGTATTGCATTGTATATAGTATCATATCATCTAATAGTGTATATCGCATCATATATCATATTGTATATTATATATAGTACATATATATATTCTTTCCATATACTGTCCATAATGTCTATACATCCCATCATATGTAAATAAATATACATATATATACATACAGTTGAAGTCGGAAGTTTACATACACCTTAGCCAAATACATTTAAACTCAGTTTTTCATAATTCCTGACATTTAATCCTAGTAAAAATTCCTTGTCTTAGGTCAGTTAGGATCACCACTTTATTTTAAGAATGTGAAATGTCAGAATAATAGTAGAGAGAATTATTTATTTCAGCTTTTATTTCTTTCATCACATTCCCAATGGGTCAGAAGTTTACATACACTCAATTGGTATTCGGTAGCGTTGCCTTTTAATTGTTTAACTTGGGTCAAACGTTTCGTGTAGCCTTCCACAAGCTTCTCACAATAAGTTGGGTGAATTCTGGCCCATTCCTCAACTAAGTCAGGTTTGTTGGCCTCCTTGCTCACACACGCTTTTTCAGTTCTGCCCACAAAATTTCTATAGGATTGTGATGGCCACTCCAATACCTTAACTTTGTTGTCCTTAAGCCATTTTGCCACAACTTTGGAAGTATGCTTGGGATCATTGTCCATTTGGAAGACCCATTTGCGACAAGACCAACTGCCTGACTGATGTGTTGTGAAAAACTGAGTTTAAATGTATTTGGCTAAGGTGTATGTAAACTTACGACTTCAACCATATATATATATATATATATATATATATATATATATATATATATATATATATATACATACTCTGTGCTCCAACATAGCTCATCCTAATATTTCTCTATTTTCTAATTGCATTCTTTTACTTTTATGTTTGTGTGTATTGTTAGATATTGCTACACCCGTAATACATCTGCTAAATATGTGTATGCAACCAGAAAATGATGTCATATCTCATCACGTCACATGCTGGTCGGAGGTTACATACTCCAATGCAGCTATCTGGTCCTGAACATCCACGGTACCCAGGCGCTGGTGGACCTGCTGCAGGACTCTCAGGCCCCGGAAGCCTGTCCCCCTGCCGTCCAGCCTGGCCACAATCACCTCATCACAACTGACCAGCACCGAGTCCCAACCCAGCTCATACTCATCACTCACCGACTGACTGCCAGGCCCACCATCACTAAGAGGGGCGGAAGGGGGAGTGAGAGAGAAAGAGAGGGAGAGAGAGAGGGTGGTTGATTCAAGCTTCTCAAACACGTTAACTAATTTAAAGTTCCATATTATGTGAAAACATCTTCCCTCAATGAAAGAAAGCGTAATCTGACATCATGGAATTGGAGTTAGACAATCACTGTGTTTGTTCTCAAGGTAAAGTATTCCGTTCTAAATGTACTGCTGAATGAAAATGTACTTAAGACTGTGTAAATATGTTGGAATGCTAGGAAAGAGGAGCGATGCTTACACAATCAAAAGAAGGCCATAGAGAAGAGATTCAGAAAAGTCAAGGGGATAGGTGAGTTTCAAAGGCAGCTCTGTGAGAAGAAAATATTGAATTACAGTAGTTATTCAAATAAACAATATACTGTAGCGAGAGAGAGAGCGAGAGAACGAGGGAAAAAAAGTGACTGGCAGACTATATAGCAGAGAGAGAGAGAGAGAGAGAGAGAGATACAAATAGAAAAAGAAAGAAATATACACAGAGAGAAATGGTTAGTTACCAAAGTCTTCACTTGGAATAACCCTGACATCTGACTTAGAGATCTTTTTGATTTCCAAGGCAGCTCTCAGAGGCATGTTGTTGTCCAATATAAAGTAAGCTGTGAGGATAAAGTGTGAAAGTAACCATTAACATACTGTGTGTAAAGAGACACAAGGATACTGATAATAATAGGTATTAAACTGTGATGGGAAAATCAATCAACAGATTGTTTCAAGAAGCAGATTCATTTGAGTTTTACATTTTTCTAATACAGTTGGCTGACTTCACATAGGCCACTGCATCTAAACCAGATGCCCTGTGCTCCTTTGTTTTAGACTGTCACCAATTACATAATTTCAGTACAATTATGCCTCATATTCAGTATCATTGAAAAGCAGCCATGCATAAAAAATTCAAATCAATATCATTTGCATTAAAAAATACTTTCCAGATTATCATTTAAACCTTGCCAGAAAATGTCATTTGGACAGCTGATGAAAATCTATTTCACACGACGTGAAACACAGCCAACAATCTCGTGGCCAAATATGAAATAGGAACCATTAAAACAGACTGGAAACAGTACAGTACAGTAGACGAGAGTTCATATCAATACTTAGTATTACTCACTGTTTACATCATTAAAACTCTGCAGCATCACAGACGGAGCACCGGGACCTGTGGAACAGAAGATACACTGGCAATACTGCATAGCATCGTTTTGAGACTGAACAAACGCTCAGTATGATATTCTAACATGGTTTTATAGTAGTATTGTAGCTACCCTAGCCTATGTAAGCCCAACGACGTCACCCGTGGGATATAGTTATTAGAGCAGTGGTTAGGAGACCCAGGTGCCATCTGCTACTATATCATAAAATACATAATGGCATAATTGACATAATTACTCCTTAACAATATCTCGTACATTACCCAGAATAGGTTGGGTTTTACTACAGTGGCTATAACATATCCACATAAAGCTGTATTTGTCTGAATGGTTTCCAGAACGAAAAACACAGACCAGACTCGTACCTTTACACTGTAGAATAACATGCTGTTTGTTCGGGCTGATGTCTGCATCGAAGAATGTGCATGCTTCCTGGTTCATCTCACAGGTCAAACATCGTTGAGAGAACAGACCAATAGTAGATGCACTGAAAGAGGGATTGCATAATTGCATTTCAACAATGTATTACATCTATGCAATACGGAAGGATAAGACAAACTGGAGCTGAATAGGGCTAACGGCTACTAGAATGCGGCTGAAATGTCTGGTGTTATTGAGCAGAATACTTTCAGCATGCGCATTTCTTCCCGGGGAAAATGTTTTAGAATCATTTCTCACCTGTACACGTGTCTCTTTTGTGGGGAGTCTTGAGTACCGATAAAATATCTACAGTATATAGGTGAAAGCAGAATGACTTTAACTCGGGCAAGTACAGGAAACTATAGTTACAAATAGAATAGTTTCAACAGAAGAGATGTTTGAAAAGAGAAAAAAAGGTCAACACTTGTTGAAGCTCATATCTGTAACACGAAATATGATATTCGATTATTCTCATAACTGATCTGAAAGGATCGGACAGACTTACATGGTTTGCTCCCCCTCATCATAGGCTAATATCTTGGTCACCTCCCAGTTGCCTGACGTCAAGTGACGGGCATCATTTTGATCACTTCTGAACTGAGAAAAGACAAATTGTGATTTTTTTCGATAAAAACATGTTTAAAAAAATAAATAAAGACACATAGTGAGCACTGAAAAAGCCGGAGAATGACAAGACAACCAATGTCTATTTCAGAATTGTAGTATGACAGCACCCACCGATTTGGTGAACATGGCAATATGATGGAAGTCTCCTTGTCCCCCCTGCTTCACCGGTATGGTCAGGAAAAACCTGCTCCCGTCCTTTGAAAACACTGGCTCCTGGTTCTGAGGACATTGGATTTAAGGGACAGTCAACGTGCATCAATTTCCTCTTTACTATTAGCATATAGATACAATACTCACTGTTTTAAAATTGCAGCACAATTTGGAGCAAATCAAGCCCACAATAGCATTCAAATAAAATGTTACTAGATGGAAATATGAATTGCTAATATTATAGAACATTTACATGTCAGCTTACCTGTCTGGTGAGCCAGAGATCTGAAGCTTCCTCATGTTTCTGAAATTCAAGTGAAGGAACACGTCTTAGATCCAACATGGAGTACGACACAGACGACRCCAATAAAACCCWTTTCTAGKGAGGACCAYYTTAGCGTAGRTGAAGGAAAAACCSACCTGTACACAGGATCCGAYGGTGGCGTCACACACAGTGAGGAAGGACACGTTCTGGGGCCGGTTGAGCCATCGAACCGCTGCATGGGTGTTGCTGATCCACTTCACCATACTCACATAGTGTTCTCTGGGTCAACGTCAGACAAACATTCAGACGTAGAGCAACTACTTCTCTGGGCCATTTTAATCATATTTCTGAATGATGGTTGTTGTGTACTTGTGAATAGCACTTGATCAAACATGCACTGTAACAATCAGGGGCAGACTGGCTGGTTCATTTTTAGTCTATGGGCCTCTTTAACTTGAATTTTTCATGCAAAATGATCACTTTCTGGCTAATAATGGTGGAATATAATTGAGGAATAATATGGACAGGTGTGGGGGTCTCAAGGAAAAAATGGGCCGGTGTGTTAGAAATGACAATACGGATTTCTGGTCCCAGTCTGCCCCTGGAAACATTTAAACATGCATACATACAGATTCAATTGTCGATATACTGGCTATAACGGTTAGTAAAGAAATAACATGCAAAGAATAACCTGGCATGCCTGGTGGCACCACAACAATTACAAATGCAGATTAAAAGAACCGGAATGCCAGAATGATGTGTCTTCCTCACCTTCCTTTCAAGCCATCAGGTGGTACCAGATCCTGAGTGTGTGTGGGGCCATACAGGTTCACCACCAACAGCCTGACTGTAGGGTTGGGCTGGCCAGCCTGTCAGCAAACAGATCCTCATAAAGTCAATTATTAAGTATACTGAGAAAAACCAATACTGTCGCTACACCGCTTTCAAACCAAGGTGCATGAACAGTGGATATTCAGCAATTCATTATAAACTATGCTAACAATCAATGTTTCAAATGACCTCACAGGTTATTATCTTCTTAACATCTTTGTTATGCCTGGACCATTTGGATGTCTGTCCTAGCTTAACATCTTTGTTTTGCCTGGACCATTTGGATGTCTGTCCTAGCTTAACATCTTTGTTTTGCCTNTTAACATCTTTGTTTTGCCTGGACCATTTGGATGTCTGTCCTAGCTTAACATCTTTGTTTTGCCTGGACCATTTGGATGTCTGTCCTAGCTTAACGTCTTTGTTTTGCCTGGACCATTTGGATGTCTGTCCTAGCTTAACGTCTTTGTTTTGCCTGGACAATTTGGATGTCTGTCCTAGCTTAACATCCAACCAGCGATAATCTCAGAGATGACAGAGCAAATATATATATATTTTTTTTATCCCTGGAGGTAAGGAATGAACTGGCAGAATATCATTGTGAATACTTCATACAAGCAGGCTTCTTTTTTCAGGCAGATTTAGATGTGTTAGAAGTAGGGCTGGCACGGTAAACAACGAGTATGGATGAAGAACGTCATGTCTAAGTCGACAAACTTCACCTAAAAGCAGTAAGTAAGAGTAAGCCCGATTCACATCTAACAGCCAATGTAAGGAGCGACGAGAGAAGATAAAAGTAGTCCGTTTGGTGTTCTGGAACGAACAGCTGACAGTAGACAGCCGGGCATTCAAAAAGACCAGACGTGCAGTCAGGAGCCAGAGGAGAATATGTGCTTCTTTTTTTTGTTTGTTATTCGAACAGTTATACTTGTAACTATAACCGCGACCATTTGGCTGACAAATAACCGTAATCCAAAATTCCATAACCATCACAGCCTTTGTTAGAAGCGCTATTACCTCCTCCTATAAAATCTGAGCAGGGTTCTGATCATTTTGTCTAATCATTTATTCAGTTTCCAATTTCCCTTTTGATGAGACTCCATAAATACTTGATCTATCAGAATATAAGACCTTTATGTGTGCAGTAGTTGTAACCAACTCTATGCACGGGATAATCGTAACTGGATAGCCATAGTTGTTGTATCGACATGCAGTACATATAATACAGCACATCAATCGATAGCACAGAAACATGACTTCCGAAGCTCAAATCTAGTACACTGTGTGTATCAACAAAGACATACAATAGTTATATCATCTGAACTGAAATGACTGTTTCTTGAGCCAACAGTTTTTGTTGCTGTTGCTAAAACCAATAGCGTTGTTTTTCCAACAAGCAAGCACAATTTCACCAATGGGGGCAAAATAATGACACAGACAAATACACTCACTTTCTACAGCAGCATGCTATCCCATTATATTGCGTCTTTCCATTACCTTGGGGTATGGGTACTCCTGTGATCTGGGGTAGGGGCTGCCAGTGAACCGGGGCAGGAACATGTTGGGTACCAGGGTATCGTTGATCATGAGGAAGGCCAGTCTCTCTCCGTCAGGTGACCACCAGTGGACTATGTGTGACTGCAGAATCTCCTCTAAAAACACAAGGTTGAAACTACACTATCATTTTTTTTCGGATCTATTCCTATCCACATGAAAATATAGGCTTCTTCTGTACACCATACTTGAAGTTGCTATATACTGTATAAGATCAATTTGTTATTGTAAATGAAGTTTAAGAGAACGTTCGAATTTGTATCTGCATCATCAAAAAGAAAGGAGGACCAAGGCACTCTTCATATAATTAATTAAAATGCCTTTGTATCTGCATCAATTGGAAATCTGTGTTTTACACAACCTTGCTGAAAATATGTCAAAAGGATGACAAATTAAGAATTTTACAGTTTTTTTATAGAACTAGTTTTGAGTTGATGTAGATAAAACATAAAATTGGTCTTAATTAAGTCAGGGCTACAATCCATCATTAAGGTGTAATTAATAAGTGCAAATTATGAATGAAACTGTCTCTGCTATCCCTGAGCATGGAACAATGTGTAGATTATGGCCCATTCATGAGGAGACTTAACACTGCTGTAGTGAAATAATGACATTCCTTCATCTATATTTAATTAACTTTGATAAAAATTCTGAGTTAGTTCTCATTTATTCAATTATTCTTCGGAAATGGGACTAATATCGTTAGTAGTGTTAATTTTGAATTCTTATTCCATCCGTCCCTGAATGCGACTGAGAACCGTTCAACTGTGAAAGTGATGAATTCCTTTGTGGCTGCACATTATTTATTTCCAATGCATGGAATACCTTTCCTGACATTGTGTCCTTGGGTACGCCCTGAACCTGTAAATTGGCATTCAGACAAACCTTCATACAGCCAGTCAGCAATTCCATTAAATATGACTCCTTCCCCTCCCGACGAAGTAATCCTAAGAGAATTGCTCTGCACATCTGATTGGTAATAGATGTTGTTTTCAAAGATGTAGATCTGAAATGAGAGTAAGGAGAATTGCAATTGTGCTTTGCACGATGGCTAAGAAACTATAGCACAGCAAAAGTCAGACTCTGATTCCCATCAGTATCCTGCTACAATACAGCACTAGTTCACTGCCAGGGAAATATGGTAGTGATTTTATTTTAAATTATGACTTATTTTTTAAATTATGACTTATTATTTCTATCTATGATCCATATCAGGAATTAAAGTGCACCATAATTGGTAGTACCACGCTCTCTGTGAGTAAAACCTTTAGACAGGTCAACCTATAGACAGGTCAACATTCACAAGGCCGCAGACGGATTACCAGGACGTGTACTGCGAGCATGCGCTGACCAACTAGCAAGTGTCTTCACTGACATTTTCTTTTTCAACATCCCTGTTCGAGTCTGTAATACCAACATGTTTTAAGCAGACCACCATAGTGCCTGTGCCCAAGAACACTAAGTTAACCTGTCTAAATGACTACCTAAATGTCTGTAGCCATGAAGTGCTTTGAAAGCTGGTCATGGCTCACATCAACACCATCATCCCAGAAACAATAGACACACTCCAATTTGCATACCGCCCCAACAGATCCACAGAGGATGCAATCTCTATTGCACTTCCACACTGCCTTTCCCACCTGGACAAAAGGAACACCTATGTGAGAATGCTATTCACTGGCTACAGCTCAGCATTCACACAATAGTGCCCTCAAAGCTCATCAATAAGCTAAGGACCCTGGGACTAAACATCTCCCTCTGCAACTGGATCCTGGACTTCCTGATGGGCCCCCCCAGGGGTACAGTAAGGGTAGGTAACAACACATCCGCCACACTGATCCTCAACACAGGGGCCCTCAGGGTGCGTGCTCAGCCCTTCCTGTCCTCCCTGTACTCTCCTGTACTCCCTGCGTCCGACCGCAAGGCACTACAGAGGGTAGTGCGAACGGCGCTACATCACTGGGCCAAGCTTCCTGCCATCCAGGACCTCTATACCAGGCGGTGTCAGAGGAAGGCCCTAAAATTGTCAAAGACTCCAGCCACCCTAGTTATTGACTGTTCTCTCTGCTACCGCACGGCAAGCGGCACAAGAGCGCCAAGTCTAGGTCCAAGAGACTTCTAAACAGGCTGC